>NC_048319.1:14897892-15052535 GCF_013100865.1 Trachemys scripta elegans | reverse complement strand
CCCCCCCCACCCCAGAACCTCCCTGCTGCTTCTCTGGCCCCCGGCCCCCTTACTGTGCTGCAGAGCAGCGGGCTCGACAGCGGGGGAGGGGAGCAGAGTCGGAGCTCCAGACGAGTGATCTGTGAGTGCAGGGAGGGGGAGGGAGGGGAGTGGTGTTAAGTTTCAGGAGAGAAGTGCAGGAAGGGCTCTGGCTCTGGCTGTCGGAGCACCGGCTGCTCTGTAAGCCGTGCACACGCTCTGCATGGGGGGGGGGGCGGAGGAGGGGAAGTCCAGACATTGACAAATTCCCCCCGGACGCTATTTTTAACCTGAAAAAGCCGGACATGTCCGGGGGAATCCGGACGAATGGTAACCCTATCTTTTCAACAATATAACACAGAACCGGCTCGAGCCCCCACCCAGTAACCTGGGTGCACCTCTAAGAGGCAATTCTTTCCCTATCGCAAACACAGAGTCGGAGGTAGAAAGAGTTTCTTTAAAAAAAGTAACCTAGCATTAATCTGAGAAAACAGCACAAGCGGTATTCAGAAACATAAAAGTATGAGCAAGACATGCTCCCCAGAGTACACTGGGCAGTGTCCTTTGCTTCAGGTTCTTGAATCCAACACCCAAGTTCTTGAATCCAACACCCCGCCCTCACGGACAGTTGCTGTGCCTGGTCAGCACAGACCCAGAGTGCATAGGAGTGAGCGGGAGGGTAAACGCCACCATGCTCGCTCCACTGTCCAAGCTCCTGCCGGCCAGTCTCTTAGGCTTGGTCTACACTACCCCCCCCAATTCGAACTAAGGTACGCAACTTCAGCTACGTGAATAACGTAGCTGAAGTCGAAGTACCTTAGTTCGAACTTACCTTGGTCCACACGCGGCAGGCAGGCTCCCCCGTCGACTCCGCGGTACTCCTCTCGCCGAGCTGGAGTACCGCAGTCGACGGCAAGCACTTCCGGGTTCGACTTATCGCGTCCAGACTAGACGCGATAAGTCGAACCCAGAACTTCGATTTCCAGCCGTCGAACTAGCTGGTAAGTGTAGCCAAGGCCTTAGTGATTTTAGCTCTGGGCAGAAACACAGTCTTGACACAGGTGATTTCAGCTCTCAGTAATATCCAGCTCTGGGCAGAAACACAGTCCTGCTACAAGTGATTTCAGCTCTGATTCAGCAATTAACATAACAAAAGAGGCTCCAAATGAAGCCTGTTTAGCTCTGTTTTTTGAAGGACAGGGAGGAACAGGTTAAACCAGTCTAGGGCAGACCCTTAAGGATGTGCAGCTGCCTGCCTGCCTGCCCACCCGCCTCTCACTTTCACAGGCTCTGACATTCGAGCCATAGGCAGCGAGTTATAGGGGACCATGGTGCCCGTGCTCCACCAATATTTAGGAACGTGGACCCGGCTCCACCAATGTTTGGGCTTTCTGCGCTTTGGGAGGCTTCAGGGGGATGCGAGGTCCAGGGCGGCCTGAGGGGTTAGCAGTGAGTGACCTGGTCCCAGCCATCCCACTCCGCCCTGCCCTGCCGGCTGCCGTGTTGCTCGGGGAAGGGGGCGGAAGCCAGAAAGAGGCAGGGCGGGAGCTTGGGGGAAGGGGTGGAATGGAGGCAGGGAGGGGGCAGTATATTTCACTACCCCCGCATTCAGTACTAAGGTCATTTATACCCAACACCAGCCAAAGCAGTATCTGATGAATATGTAAACAGAGCAGGAGCAAACTGTATTTACATAAACACCCCCCCATAGTCTCTTCCCCTCCCAGCTAGCTGTCAGGAAAGCATTAATTCAGCTCCTGATTACACAGTATGGCTGCGATGACAAAGTGGGGGAGGTAATACCGTTTACTGGGTTAATGTCTGTTGGGGAGAGAGAAAAATGTTCGAGCTCCCCAGAGCTCCACAGGCGTGTGCAGCCCATTTCATTAGGGTGTGCACCCAGGGAGCCCCACCCCCATCCTGCCCCCATCCACTCCCTCCTACTTCCTGCCCCCTGACTGCCCCTCTCAGAACCCTCAACCCCCCCCGCTCCTTGTCCCCTGACTACCACCTCCTGGGACCCCTGCCCTTAACTGCCCCCCAGAACCCCTCCCCCTATCTAAGCCTCCCTGCTCCTTGTCCCCTGACTGCCCTCCTAGGACCCTACCCCCTACCTGTCCCCTGACTGTCCTGACCCTTATCCACATCCCTGCCCCTAGACAGACCCCCAGGACTGCCACGCCTATCCAACTGCTCCCCACCCCCTGACAGCCGCCCCCAGAACTCCTGACCCATACAACCCCCTCTGCTCCCTGCCTCCCCTAACCCCTCTCCAACCCCTGCCTCCTGACAGCCCCCCAGAACTCCTGACTCATCCAACCCCCCAGCTCCATGTCCCCTGACCACTGCCTCCAAAGACCCCCCCAATTGCACCCCCAGGACCTTCCTTGCTCCCTGTTTCCTGACTGTCCTGACCCTTATCCACCCCCTGCCCCCTGACAGACCGTGGGACTCCCATGCCCCATCCAGTGTGAAGCAATGTAAGAGATCACTATACAACACTTTGCTACTTAAACTGGAGTTACCCAAACGGCTCAGTTTAAACACAGCACTGGGTTAGTTCTGATTAAAACTAACACTCTCTAACACAACAAAAAGAAGAACAGGAGTACTTGTGGCACCTTAGAGACTAACAATATGCATCCGAAGAAGTGGGCTGTAGTCCACGAAAGCTTATGCTCTAATAAATTTGTTAGTCTCTAAGGTGCCACAAGTTCTCCTGTTCTTCTTTTTGCGGATACAGACTAACACGGCTGCTACTCTGAAACCTAACACAACAAAAACACTAACCCAGGAACCTATCCTTGCAACAAAGCCCGTTGCCAACTCGGTCCACATATCTATTCAGGGGACACCATCATAGGACCTAATCACATCAGCCACACTATCAGAGGCTCATTCACCTGCACATCTACCAATGTGATATATGCCATCATGTGCTTATGCTCAAATAAATTTGTTAGTGTCTAAGGTGCCACAAGTACTCCTGTTCTTTTTACTCTCTCTCGCTCTATCTCTTCAGGATAGCCTACAGCCTGGTGGTTAAGGACCATTTCCTTAGGACCAGGCAAAGCTGAGTTCCAGTCCCTGCTCCAGAGACACCATTGAAACCTGGGTCACCCCCATCCCTGGTGAGTGCTCTAGGGGCACCGGTCCCTTTGTGACTCCAGCCCTTCCTTTCTTTTGCTTCTATTAAAAAAAAGTTTAAAATGCTCAAAATCAATCATTCAGCAAAAAAAAATTCCAACTTTTTTGATGCGCCAATAATTCTGAAAAACGTTGGTTTTGGTTTGGGTCTAAATGATTTTGTTGGGTTTTGTGGTGGTGGGTTTTTTTTAGTTTTGGTTTTTCAGCTATGCGAGTGAACTGAAAAATCAGTTATTCACACAATTCTATTGCTCACAAGGGGACAGAGTTAAGGTTTTATGTGCAACGTTAGCTTTGGCATTTCTGCCTTTTTCAAGTGCTTAACATTGTTTTGGTCTGGAATGGACTGTCACACTATGGCACAGTGTCTTATTGTTACAGAGAGCTGTTGTCAGCTCATCTGTCCCCCTACCTGGCCCTGCCAACAATTCAGCAGGCTTCCAGCTAAGCCCAAACCACCTAGCCATTTCCCCCCAGATTCCTCATGTTCATTGCCCCTTAAAATGGTGCCATAATAAATGTCTTATGTCAGGATTGCAGCTGTTCTGCATAACTTTGTCCCTCGGGCGCCCCAGACAGCACATTTCTGTAAGTCCTGACAGCAAGAGACATGCTTTAAATCAATCTCTTTTTCATTTACTGTGGTGTTAGAAGATCAGACAGGAAGTGATGTCATCTTCCCCCTCCACCCACACCTCCCTTGACATATGACATCACTCTCATGATTTCCAGCTCTGGCTGTGTTTTGAAAGAACTCCTTTAAGCTCTGTGTTTAAACCATATTTAGCTTTATTTGCAAGGGGCCCTTCGTAGTATTTTCCAAAGAAATGGCATTTACTGCAAAGCTTGAGATCCCCCATTTAGCATCTGTGGCACTGCAGTTCCATAGGTGCTGCTTAATGGCTCTGGTTTAAAGCAGAAATGTAGCCCACTGGTCTCTGGAATGAACAGTTTAGACAAGGAGGTTTTTAGGAAATTCCTTTTACCGGTGCTACCTACAGGACTCGCAAATCTCAAAAAGGATGTTTTTGTCTTGGAGATTGTGATGGGGTTTACAGACCCCACACAGAAACTCAGGGCTGGTCTGCACAGGGAACTTACAGCAGCATAGCTCTCAGGGGTGTAAAAATCCACACCTCAGAGACGTAGCTCTGCCAACCTAACTCCTGGTGTAGACAGTGCTAGGTCAACAGCAGAATTCTTCCGTCACCCTAGCTACCAGCTCGGAAGTGGCTCACCTACTGCGCTGGTGGGAGAACCCCTCCCGTTAGTGTAGGTAGGGTTGGCACCGAAGCACAACTGTGCTGCTGTAGTGTTTGAAGTGTAGACATACCCTACAGGAGTGAAGGAGCAGCACTGGGCCAAGAGGGCCCCACCACTCAGCAGTTGTGAAGCATGTACCAAATGGAGCATCTGCACAAAAGGGGACTCACAGTTAAGTGGGGGCAGGAGGAGCCGCGTCAAGGAGAGGCTGTCCAAAAAGAGGAAGCCAGTTTGCAGCTTCAGACAAAGTGACCCAAAGAAGAAAAGTCTGAAGTGTGGGTAAGACCCCAACCCGGCGGGCAGGGGCTTTATCCTTTTCCCTTCCCCAGCCCATGCTGAGGGAGGATAACTGAACATTGGGAAGAGAGCTGGGGAGTACTTATTTGACCCACTGAGCCATTGGTACTGGTTGGGAACTCCCTGCTGGGAGGGATAGGGGCTGCGACCACTCCCCAAGCAAAAGAGAGATTGGGGGGGGAGAATGGGAGGGGGGGCGAGGGGTAGGAAGTGGCCCAGGGAAGGCTGGTCATGTATGCCAGGAAGAGGTGACCGAGGCACTCCATCCCTTTCTCCCTTGGGCCCTGGGCTGGAACCCAGTGGAGAGGGAGGGCCCAGGTCGCCTCCCAGTCTATCTGGGGAATGACAGACTGCCGTTTGACCTTGGGCCCACTGACCATCAGGCAAACCCATCCCACGACTTTGGGGGTAGAAAAACTGTCATGCCACTGCCTACCCAGTAGGCCTGCTGGGCTCTGAGTAGAACCCACTACAAACTGGTGGCAAGACAGTGGAGCCAAAGCCAGCACACTAGGCCTGCTGGCCTTCGAGTGAAACTTGCTACAGAGACTTTGCAAAACAGAAGTAACTACCATCACAGCAGCAGTTAACAAAGGAGTGCTAGATTTGACGGGCAGTAGGAGACACACAGGAGAAGGCAATTCTTTTCATTTCTCTGATTTTTAATAACTGCAGGTTTTTCTGATGTATTTATAAAAATGGAAAGAAATGAAGAATCCTCCTTGCAGCTGCTTTTTATTTCGAGCAGAAAGAAAGCAAAGCTGGGAGAGACGTGGCTGGAGGCAGCAGAACATCTAGGCAGCGGCTTTTGCTGCAGCACAGTAACGAAAATCCCTGGTGCAGTAGTAGATTTCAGTAAAGGATGGCCATCACTGTAGGAATTAACACAGTACAACACAAACCTCCCTTGTAGTGGCTTAGCGATCATCCCTCCCCCTCTGTCTCAGTGGGAGGCCACTCTGCCTCATTAGATCCCTGCGTGATTAGTACCAGTCCCACCATCATCACTGACTCTGGTGCCCAGCCGTCAGAAGCTGCTGCAGGGTCTTAAGATAACATCCAGCAGCAGCAGCAGCAGCAGCTGCTCTCCATATTTGTTTGAGCACATGAGAGCGATTGCTGGGAAAACTGAGAAGGAAAGGCTCAAATCTTCCATTCAAACCTTATGAATGGACTATAAGGTGGATAGAAAGCTGGCTACATTGTTGGGCTCAACGGGTAGCAATCAACGGCTCAATGTCTCGTTGGCAGCCGGTATCAAGCTGAGTGCCCCAGGGGTCGGTCCTGGTGCCAGTTTTGTTCAATATCTTCATTAATGATCTGGATGATGGGATGGACTGCACCCTCAGCAAGTTCGCAGATGACACTAAGCTGGGGGGAGAGGTAGATATGCTGGAGGGTAGGGATAGGATACAGAGGGACCTAGACAAATTGGAGGATTGGGCCAAAAGAAATCTGATGAGGTTCAACAGGACAAGTGCAGAGTCCTGCACTTAGGACGGAAGAATCCCATGCACCACTACAGGCTGGGGACCGACTGTTTAAACAGCAGTTCTGCAGAAAAGGACCTGGGGGTTACAGTGGATAAGAAGTTGGATATGAATTAGCAGTGTGCCCTTGTTGCCAAGAAGGCTAACAGCATATTGGGCTGCATTAGTAGGAGCATTGCCAGCAGATCGAGGGAAGTGATTATTCCCCTCTATTCGGCACTGGTGAGGCCACATCTGGAGTATTGCATCCAGTTTTGGTCCTCCCCGCTACAGAAGGGATGTGGACAAATTGGAGAGAGTCCAGTGGAGGGCAATGAAAATGATCAGTTGGGTGGGGGACTTACGAGGAGAGGCTGAAGGAACTGGGCTTGTTTAGTCTGCAAAAGAGAAGAGTGAGGGGGGATTTGATAGCAGCCTTCAACTATCTGAAGGGGGGTTCCAAAGAGGATGGAGCTCGACTGTTCTCAGTGGTGGCAGATGACAGAACAAGGAGCAATGGTCTCACGTTGCAGTGGGGGAGGTTTAGGTTGGATATTAGGAAACACTATTTCACTAGGAGGATGGTGAAGCACTGGAATGGGTTACCTAGGGAGGTGGTGGAATCTCCATCCTTAGAGGTTTTTAAGGCCCGGCTTGACAAAGCCTTGGCTGGGATGATTTCGTTGGGGTTGGTCCTGCTTTGAGCAGGGGGTTGGACTAGATGACCTCCTGAGGTCTCTTCCAACCCTGATATTCTATGATTCTATGATTCTAAATGTTCACAAATAAAAGGAATTGCAAGGCAGGGGCTGGGATGGGCCAGTGAGCTGCTTCCCAGGAAACAGGAGGCTGCAGAGTGCTGAGAACTGGAGCTCCATTCCAACCTATGGCTGCAAGGGGAGGGGCAGGAGGTTGTGTGTGGAGATGTTTTCCAAGCCTCTTCCACTCTCATCCAAAGGGAGAATTTCAGGAGGGTGATATTTCATTCAAGCGCAGGGACCAAGCCCTGAGCTGCTAGCTCACGTATTCAGGGGAAAGTTAATGCAGGCAAACTTTCCGCTAAAATGAAACCACCCAAAACGTTTTATCTGTTTCTAAGAGAAATACAATCTTCCTGCAGCATTGCAGAATTCACCCTGCAGTAGGTATCTCAGACTGATCTGTCTTCTTCTGTACTGCACTCCGTGTAAAGTTCAGTAGCACTCAGGAAGCAGGTTACAGAGAGGGCCCCTTCCATCTCCTCTATTAGTGGCACAGATGTAAGCAGAGTCAGAATGAACTCTCCCCTGACAGCTAATTGGGGGGGAGGAGAGACTTCAGGAGCAAACTCTATTTACATGAACAAACAACTCTGCGTAGGTATCCAGCAGGCAGGAACTGTGTGACTCCAAGTAATCAGCTTTGGCTGGTGTTGGGTTACAAATCACGTTAGTGCTGAATGTAGAGGTAGTGAAATGTTGTTATCAATGTTGTTGTCTTTATTGTATGACTAAAGGGGAGCAGAATTGTACTTAGCCTGCCCCAAATGAGGGGGTCACCCTCAGCTGAAAGGATCTCGTTAAGCCACAGGCTCGAATGCCAAACCCCTGTGAAAGCAAAGATGGTTGGGGAAAAGTGTCCTGGCTAGGAGGTGTGGACTGTCCCTAAGAGTCCCCAGTCTGGTTTAACCTGTTCTTCCCCACTGTGCAAAGATAGAGCTACATGGGCTCCATTAGGAGCCTTTTGTTATTTTAAGTGCTTGTTGGGGGACAGCGTCTCTGCCCAGTCTCGGAGCTGATGATCACTAAGAGCTCAGTGGAACCTCAAGAGACTGACCTGCAGAGGTCAGAGCAGAGAGGCAGGTGACAGAAGGTGACCAGTGGGTGGAACTGTGGCTGGTGAGGTGGGGAGCGGCGCGGAATGAGCAGCTGGCAGAGCAGCCAGTGGAGAGAAATGGCAGGTGGCAGCGTGGCCAGCGGAGAAGAACCATGGCTTGTGAGGCGGCCAGCCAGAACAAGTGCTCCCATGGTGGAGCAAGCAAGGTGCCTTCTTCCCCAGGAGGGAAGGGAATCACACAGATGTGCCTCTGGACCCTGGGTCTTCATTGACCAAGGACAATCACTGTGAGTGGGGTGTGGTGAGGGAGCAGAGAGGGGCACAGAAAAGGAACTTTTGGTTGTAGAACTCAAGAACACGAGGCAGAAGGCTCTGCCCCACGCACTCTGGGGTGGGCATCCTGCTCCCAGTGTTATGATTATGAATCCCACTTGCAGCATTTTCCCTAACTAATGTCGGGTGACTTCCCTCCTTTCATTAAAAGTTTCTTTTCTACACTCAGACTCTGTGTTTGCGAATGGGGAAGTATTGCCTCTCAGAGGCACTCAGGGGTGCTGTGTAATTTTTCCAGGTTACTGGGTGGGGGCTCGAGCTGGTTCTGTGTTGTATCAATGGAAAGGAACACCTACATATTGAACCTGGCCCTGGTCACTGTCGGCTTCACCTGGCAGCAGGGTTACACAAGTACTCAGTTCCAGCGGAGTCTGCTCAGACTTCTAAGAACATCTAGGGGAGTTCTGCCGTTGAGTTCAGTGGGGCCAGGATTTCACCCCAAGTTCACACTGAGCATGCTCATGTGGACACTCTCTTCTAGAGGGTCCTCTGAACTTAACAGGGAATGTTCCGGTCAGAAAGATCCTGAGTGCTGCAAACCAGCCTTGGAGACTACAACTCCCTCGATACCTTGGGGAAGAGAGGGGCTTCTGCTTCCAAGGGATGCCAAGGGAGCATGTGGTAGGCTCCATAGAAGCATAGAACTTAGGTTTAGTAGGGACTGCAAGGGCCATCTAGACTAATCCCTGGCCAAGATGCAGGATTTGACAGCAAAGCACACAGCTGATATGTAAATGAGGCAGTGCCTCACTCAGTCACCTCCTTCTCTTGTAGGTTTCAGGCACAGGGCTTACAGGGACTAGGGTTTCCACCTGTCCTGGTTTTCTAGGATCATCCCTTTTTGGAAGTAGCTGTGCTGGGGAATCTGTCAGGGTGCACAGTGCACACTGCCAGCTGTCCAGTTTTAGGGCCTCAGGATCATCCCAGATGTCCCAATTTCTGTACCTCGGAGGTTGCACCCCTAATTGGGACCCAGCAGGGCTAATGCCTACAAGGCCAAGTTCAGTGACCCAAGCCTTTAATGAAGCTATGCCAACTGTGAGAAAAGGCAGAGACAAACCAACACAATGGGAGATAACTTTACATTTTAAACTTTGTAAAGGAAAACCCCAGAAAATTGGCAGGAACAATAACATAATATGAAGAATAGAATAATAATATAATAGAAAGTAACATCCAAGACTTGCTTATGTAAATAATAAACTGTACGTTACTATTGCAATGAAAGAAGCTTTTTCAACACCACGCTTTGTCACCCCAAGAGGGACTCAACTCCTCTCCTTGGCCGAAAAGTCCAGCTTCCCCCTGCTGTCCCGCCTTCACCTCTCTCAATCTTGTGATGCTCCTTTGCTTTGATGCTGCGATGACCTTACCTCTTTCCAGCAGGTCTGCCCATGAACAGCTCCTCACCTGGAGAGTCACACATGTTCCCCAGGCACCCAAACTGTACCCTTCTGTCAGTGTGCTGGGGTCCATCCCCTCGCGGCTGGGCTCCTTGCCCATGGCCCTTTATGGTCCAGCTTCCTCTAACACAGCTTCCTCTGGCCTGTCCCCTTTTCACCCCAGTGCCACCTCTTTTTGCCTCCTTCTTTTCTAAGCACCTTCCAACTCCACCCTTCAAGCAGACTCCAAATCTCCACAACTCGAGCTTCCCTATCTTGGCCTGTCTCTCTCCCAGGGCAGTGTTCTGTGCTGCTGCACCACAACTACAGAAGACGCTAATGCCAGGGCCAGGGTTACTGCACTAGCTGCTGAAGTACCCACAGTGCGTGCCTCCAACTCACAGTACATTGGGCATGCGACTAGGAGTTTGGAGTACAGAGTAACCCCAATAATTACAATTCAATGAAAAAAACTACATTAATGCAGAATTAAGGCTGCTTGCTGGTATGAAGTCCTCTTGCCAAATGCTGAGTTGAGCAAAACTCAAACTTCTGAAAACCAGGAAATGCATAGTTAAGGCTGCCTCTGTAACCTTAACTCTGCCCTCTTTCAGCAAAGGCCCAATATGCAGCATTAACACACATCTCTTTACTTTACTGACTCCGCAGTTGCTGAAAGGTACAAGCTCTTCCTCTCCTTTTACAGCCCTTTCACTCTCCTTCCACAGAATTCCATCAAACACTATTAATGGAGGGAAAAAGGGGAGAAAAAAGGCTGCCCATGCCACCTTCCCTCTACCCTTTGAACAGTGCCTCAATATGCACATAGCACATCCTCACCGTCAGGGCCGGCTTTAGGAAGTGCGGGGCCCAATTCGAATACCCGGCGGCGGTCCGGGTCTTCGGCAGCACTTCGGCGGCGGGTCCTTCACTTGTTCCTTAGCACTGAAGGACCCGTCGCCGAAATGCCGCCGAAGACCCGGAACGAGTGAAGGACCCACCGCCAACGTGCCACCAAAGACCCGGACCGCTGCCAGGTGAGTAAAAAAATTAAAAAGGCGCCTAAGTTAGGCACTCTTCTTTCGGGCGTGGGCCCTCTTAGGCGTGAGCGTGGGGCCCGATTCGGAGGAATTGGCCTAAAGCCGGCCCTGCTCACCGTGGCCCTTCACACTATATGGCTCAGGAGGTTCCAGATCCTGGTGTGCACCCACACACAGCCAACTCCCCAGAAAGAATACCAGACTGGCACCATTTAAGAAATATTACATAGCCTTTTACTACTCCCTTACACTTATTGACAGGATTCTATCCTAGCCTCCGTTCTCACTTACCCATCATTCAAGCATTAGAATCCTCTCATATTCCACCTCACTGCTGACAATATCTTGTGTAATAAATGCCCTATGCCCTGCTGCTGACAAACCCTACACAATTCGACCTAGAAATGATGCATGCTGCATCCTGGAGCTACACATACATCGTTTCCCTTTCCTCACCCATGAGAGGACGGAAAACATAGATCTCCACCCCTCACAGTCACAGCTCTGTCACACACCTCAGACATTGCAAACACACCTCTACCGAGTGGAGCTAAATACTGCCTCCACCATTTAGTACAGCTACGCCTGACACCAATCCTGCTCAGTTTACCTGGAGTGTCTGCAGACAGATACATAGATGTTCCCTTATTCCAGCTCATTACTGACCACACCCTTTGTAATAAACCCCTGTGCCCTGCTAATTATATAACACACCAATTCTGCACTGAAATGCTGCATAGGGGATCCTGAAAGTGCACATGCAGCTCTTCCCACACATGGAGGATGCCATTTGGTGGAGCAAAATGGCATCCCCTGCATAGTGTGACTGCGTGCGAGGGCCCGCTGTTGGGAGTGTTCCAATGGATGCCCATTCAGGACTACACCACTGGGAGCCTGGCTAGTTTAGCCTAACCAAATGAAGGCTGAGGGGAGATATGATCACTCTCTATCAATACATCAGAGGCATAAATACCAGGGAGAGAGAGGAGTTTTTAAAGTTAAGGGCCAATGTGGACACAAGAACAAATGGACATAAATTGTCCATCAACATGTTTAGGCTTAGATGATGGTTTCTAACCATCAGAGGAGTGAAGTTCTGGAACAGGCTGCCAAGGGGGGCAGTGGGGAGAGAAAAATCTAACTTGCTTCAAGACCCAGCTTGCTAAGTTTCTGGACGGGATGGTATGGTGAGACTGCCTACGATGGCATGTGGCCCATCCATGACTGCTACTAGCAAATATCCCCAATGGCCGGAGAGGGAACGTTAGATGGGGAGGGCTCTGAGTTACTACAGAGAATTCTTTCCCAGGTGTCTGAGTGATGGGTCTTGCCCACATGCTCAGGGTTGAACTGATCACCCAGATTTGGGGTCGGGAAGGTCAGATTGGCAGAGACCCTGGGGGTCTTTCGCCTTCATCACTTGCTGGTTTGAACTAGAGTAAATGGTGGATTCTCTGTAAATTGAGGTCTTTAAATGAAGATTTGAGGATGTCAGTGACTCAGCCAGAGGTTCTGGGCCTATTACAGGAGTGGGTGGTTGAGGTTCTGTGGCCTGTGATGTGCAGGAAGTCAGACTAGATAATTGTGGTGGTCCCTTGTGGCCTTAAAGTCTATGGGGCTATGTCATTCAGGAAAACATCATAATGCATGTGCACAAGGGGCAGAGTGAAGAATCATGGGTACATCTGGCATTTTCTAACTTTCAAGTGCTTGACTTTGCAACCTCAACATTCTTTTAAAGAGTTTTTTCATAGGTAACTGCTACTAGGGCACAGTGCCAGCCTGGGGTGGGATGAAGGCATTGTAGGATGCTGAGTACAGCTGTATCTTCCCCATGGACATGGTGGGGAATCCTTGCCATTGGTTCCCATCTGCTGTTGTTCAGAAGCGACCTCATGAGCACTGGCTCATGATAATATAAATGCTCTGTGACAAGGTGTAATGTCCCCGGTCTCTAATCCAGGTCTGTGAGCGCCCAGACAGCCGTCGCATCCTGGCTCCACCCAATCTCTGCTGAAACCTGGTGGAACAAGGAGCTAGTACGACAAGAGTCTCAGCCAAGGCACCACACAGGAGCCCTGATTGGAGGATCACCTGGCTTCAGCGATTGGTCCAACCATGCTAATTAAATCAGAAGGAGGCACAGGCAGTTGTCTGAGTGACTAGGTGATTCCCTCCTGGCTCTTACCATGCTCCCGCTCCATGCATGATCCTCACCAAATCTCATCCCCGGTTTCTGTCCTCAGGCCTTACATCCAGTTCATCTTGGCAGGGGGCTGGGATCCTGGGCAGGGAGGTGGACGTTGCTTTATGGAGCTCTGTCCAAGCCGCAAGCTGCTGCTGAGAGTCTCTGTGGGCTCTGACCAAGCAGGGAGCCATGGAGCCTATTTCTGGGCTTCACTGCAGTCAGGACAGAGACTGTTGCTGTGCCCAGAGCTGACTGAGCCGGGCCTGCAGTGCAGGCTGTGTGCGTAACCACCCCCCTTGTTGTTTGGGAAGGTGCTTGCAGGAGAATGGGGATGGCGAAGAGACGTAAGGGGTCTGAGAACAGACAAGGTGGTCTTATTGCCTAAGCAGAATCCAGGGTTACTGACCTCTGGTTATAACAACTCCCATTTTCAGAGGAGTTGTGCATAGGGGTGCCAGCCCTCCAGGATTGCCTTGGAGTCTCCAGGAATTAAAGATGAATCTTTCATTAAAGATTATGTCATGTGATGAAACCTCTGGGAATACGTCCAACCAAAATTGGCAACCCTAGTTTAGGGTGACCAGACAGCAAGTATGAAAAATCGGGACGGGGGTGGGAGGTAATAGGAGCCTATATAAGAAAAAGACCCAAAAATCGGGACTGTCCCTATAAAATCAGAACATTTGGTCACCCTACTCTAGTTGTGCAGCTTGGGATGATCCCAAGATAGAATTGCTCTGCCCCTTGTTGCTTTGGCTGAACTACTTGACTTAGGGTTGCCAGGTGTCCGGTTTTCGACTGGAATACCCGGTCGAAAAGGGACCCTGTTGGCTCTGGACAGCACCGCTGACTCAGCTGTTAAAAGTCCGGCCGACGACGCAGCAGGGCAAAGCAGGATCCCTACCTGCCCTGGCTTCGTGCGGCTCCCGGAAGTGGCCAGCATGTCCCTGTGGCCTCTAGGCACAGGGGCGGCCTGGGAGGTTCCTAACATTCGTCGCACTGCTCCAGCCCTGAGCACTGGCTCCGCAGCTCCATGGCCAATGGGAGCTGTGGGGGTGGTGCCTGTGGTCAGATGCAGTGCGCAGAGCTGCCTGGTGCCTATAGGCCTTAGGGACATGCCAGCCGCTTCCAGGAGCTGCCTGAGATAATCGCTGCCCACACCCCAACCCCGAGCCCCCTCCTGCACCCAAACTCCCTTCCAGAGCCCTCACCCCCTTCCACACCCCAACCCCCTGCCCAGTCTGGTACAAATGAGCGAGGGTGGGGGAGAGCGAGCGATGGAGGGAAGGGGGATGGAGTGAGCAGGGGTTGAGGCCTCGGAGAAGGGACAGGGCAAGGGTGTTTGATTTTCTGCAATCAGAAAGTTGGCAAACCTAGCTTGACTGCACCAACAGAGTGCTGTCCCCAGCTTCAAGATCTTCATGCATGCCCACGCAAGCATCTAGAACTCTGACATTCAGAGGAATGCACACTCAGAGTGGGGTAACTGGCGTAAATGTAAGTTGGTTAAGTTTCATCTACTACTGTAAACTGCATTTCTTAATTGATTTATTGATGTGCTCCCTACTGATCTGAAGTGGTTGTGACATTTGAATTGATCTCAATCTGTTTTGTTTTTCTAACTTGTTAAGTAAAGGCGCGGTCACTCTAATCTAGGAGGATATTGGGTTTATATTGTTTATAATTGGTACTTTTACATTAGACCCATTGCATAGGTCAGTTCAGATGTATTCCTGCAGGCTCCCAAGGTAGGCCAGTGTCTGTGCAGGGCCCAGCCACCACCAGGATTCATTTCCTTTACACAGAAAAGGACTGAGCAATGGTCTCAAGTTGCAGTGGGGGAGGTCCAGGTTGGATATTAGGAAACACTATTTCACTAGGAGGGTGGTGAAGCACTGGAATGCGTTACCTAGGGAGGTGGTGGAATCTCCTTCCTTGGAGGTTTTTAAGGCCCGGCTTGACAAAGCCCTGTCTGGGATGATTTAGTTGGAGATTGGTCCTGCTTTGAGCAGGGGGTGGGACTAGATGACCTCCTGAAGTCCCTTCCAACCCTGATATTCTATGATTCTATGATTCTATGACTGCAGCAGGGTGGATAGAGGATTCCCACCTATCCAACATCTCACCTGGGATACTCATGATCTCCTTTACTGCTGACAACGAGGCACCCAGAGGAGTGTTGCCTGCTCCCAAGTAACACAGGAAAGAAAGGGGGATGTTTGCATAACTACTCTCATACTAACATCATACCATCTCCTTAGCAGAGTTTTTCCTGTGCTAGGACAGCAGGGCACAATTTTTTGAATGAAGTTTCTTTTTTGTTTTGTTGTGGGTTTTTTTGGCAAAAAAATGGCCTTTTTTGAGAAAAGTTGTCAACATTCTTAACTTATTTTGTCTTTGTGAATTTTTGGGTGACATTTTTATCAAAAATGTTATCAAAATAATTATTGAAATGGTTGTCAAGTATTTTTAAAATAAAAAAACAGGGTTTTGGTAGACAACACATTTCAAAAATTTGAAATTGTGATAAAAATGGTTATTAAATTTTGTTTTGTCAAAAACTTGTTTTTAATAAACAAATAACCATTTCATAAAAAAAAGATTTAAAAAAATCACAAAAATTTGACAGGGGATGGATCACTTGATGATTCCCTGTTCTGTTCATTCCCTCTGGGGCACCTGGCATTGGCCACTGCCAGAAGACAGAATATTGGGCTAGATGGATCCTTTTCTGTGTAAAGGAAATGAATCCTGGTGGTGGCTGGCTGACTCAGTATGGCCATTCTTATGTTCACAAAAGCAGTATCTTTTTGTACACTGTGAAATGATAACTGTAGAGGGGCGACGACTCACTGGCGCGGCGCCTCCTGCTGGTCGTCCAGGGAATTAGCTCACCAGCCTCCGGAACGCCCTCTGCAGGCAGGTGTCTCGTCTTGCTGCTGGCCCCTGTGTCCCTCCTGGACCCCGGTGCCCTTTCTCTCAGGATTCTGCCCTCTGCAGTACCCCACAGTCTTACTGGGTCTCCCCTCCCCGGGGAACCTCTAACCCCCTATCCCCACCTCGCCTCAGTCTTGGGCTACTGCCAGTCACCATCTAGCTTCCGCTGACTGGGGCGGACTGCGATATAATTGCCACTCATCATTGGCAAGAAGGGTTTGGACCTGCTGCCTCTGCCTACCCTTGGGCTGCCCCTCTGCAACCCCAGTACCTTCTTGGTCTTTAACAAGGCCTGCAGCCTGGAGGGTTTCCAGGCTGGAGCTCCCCAGCTCCTCTGGCCTTTCCCCAGCCCTGCTCCAGTCTAGGTACCCTACTCAGCTCCCAGCAGCCAGGCCCTTCCCTCTCAACATATAGAGAGAGACTGTCTCTGTTTAGCTTCTAGCCCCAGCCCTCTTATAAAGGCCACAGGGGCCCTGATTAAGCTGGTCACAGCTGTGGTCAGCAACTCGGCTTCTCACAGCTGTTCTCACTCCCTTTCCCTGCTGCAGCCCTCTCCAGGGCTGCTTTTAACCCCTTCAGGGCCGGAGCGGGGTGACCACCCCGCTACAATAACAACTTCAAAATTTTGAAGTATTTTTCAAATCCCCCCCCCCCCCCCGTATGTTGACCAGCACAACACACCTGTAACTCAGTCCCTCTCCTTAGCCCCATCAGACAAGCAGAAGAGTTATGAGCCATTGCCCAGGGCATATTGCGCAAAGCATCAGGGACGGCTCACCTGGAATCATTTTGTCAAATTCTTTTTTTCAGTGGCAGCCACCAATTATTGCAGTTAAATGGGAGCCAAATCAGTCCCTTCAGTACTCAGAATCAATGAGACAGATATTATCCTCCAGGATCCCTGCCATCCTCCAGAGGGCGCTGTGGGAGTTACCATGGTGAGTGGGTTTGATTTTACTGGGTGAGCGTGGGTAGGAGAATGCATGGGAGAACACTGGAGCTGGGTGGTGCGATTTCCAGCTGGAGGAGACATACCAATGTTAACTTTGATCGCACTAGCACACTAAAAATAGAAGTATAGCCACAGTGGTGGGAGGGGCTAGCTGTCCCGAGTACAATCCTATCCAAGACCCTTGGTAAGTATTCGGGGTGGGTGGTCCCTCCTGCTAAGGCGACACTTCTATTTTTAGCACGCTAGCTCGAACAGAGCTAGAGCAAGTATGGTTACAGAAGCTCGCTAGACAAGTATGGCTTCCCGCTCCAGTACAGACATGCCCTGGGTCAGAAGGAGTCGTATGTAGTTGTGTAGTGTCAACCTGTATTTCCAAAGTTTTGTTGGTTTAAGCTGGGTGTTATTCATTTGTAGCAGCATTAATTGCTCTTTGCAAAGGTTCTGTGTGCTTTCGTCTAAATGGATATACGACTCTCCCTCCTGCTGACTCTCCTCTTAAAACGTTACAGGGGCATCACTTCATTGTAGATCATACATTACACTACCAGAGTAGCCATGTAACACTTCAGTGTAGACCCCACCTACGCCGATGGGAGGGGCTCCCCACGAGGCAGTAGCTTGGTCATGGAAAGAATTCTTCTGTCGACCTAGCACTGTCTATATGGGGACTTAGGTCAGCTTAACTACGTTGCTCAGGTGATGTAGTTATGCCAACCTAATTTTGTAGTGTGGACCAGGCCTGAGATGTGCAGAGGAGGGTGTCTATGAGAGAAGATTGCACTGTAGCTGCCTATGCTCTGCCTGTCTGCAAATAAGTCGACTCTCATGGACTGTCTCTATTTGGCACTTAATTGATTTAGGAAACATAAGAACATAAGAACGGCCATACTGGGTCAGACCAAAGGTCCATCTAGCCCAGTATCCTGTCTTCCAACAGTGGCCAATGCCAGGTGCCCCAGAGGGAATGAACAGAACAGGGAATCATCAACTGATCCATCCCCCGTCACCCATTCCCAGCTTCTGGCAAACAGAGCCTAGGGACACCATCCAAGCCCATCCTGGCTAATAGCCATTGATGGACGTATCCCCCATGAATTTATCTAGTTCTTTTTTGAACCCTGTTATAGTCTTGGCCTTCACAACATCCTCTGGCAAAAAGTTCCACAGGTTGAGTCTGAGTTATGTGAAAAAAATACTTACTTTTGTTTGTTTTAAATCTGCTGCCTATTTATTTCATTTGGTGACCCCTAGTTCTTGTGTTATGAGAAGCAGTAAATACCACTTCCTTATTTACTCTCTCCACACCAGTCATGATTTTATAGACCTCTATCATATCTCCCCTTAGTCGTCTCTTTTCCAAGCTGAAAAGTCCCAGTCTTATTAATCTCCCCTCAAACGGCAGCCGTTTCATACCCCTAATCATTTTTGTTGCCCTTTTCTGAACTTTTTCCAAGTCCAATATACCTTTTTTGAGATGCGGTGACCACATCCGCATTCAGTATTCAAGATGTGGACGTACCATGGATTTATACAGAGGCAATATGATATTTTCTGTCTTTTATTAGCTATCCCTCTCTTATCCCAACATTCTGTTTGCTTTTTTGACTGCTGCTGCCCATTGAGTGAATGTTTTCAGAGAACTATCCACAATGACTCCAAGCTCTCTTTCCTGAGTGGTAACAGCTAATTTAGACCCCATTATGTTATATGTATAGTTGGGATTATGTTTTCCAATGTGCATTACTTTGCATTTATCAACATTGAATTTAATCTGCCATTTTGTTGCTGAGTTTTGAAAGATCCTTTTGTAGCTCTTCGCAGTCTGCCTGGGACTTAACTATCTTGAGTAGTTTTGTATCATCTGCAAATTTTGCCACCTGACTGTTTACCCCTTTTTCCAGATCATTTATGAATATGTTAAATAGGACTGGGCCCAGTAGAGACCCCTAGGGGACACCACTATTTAACTCTCTCCATTCTGAAAACTGACCATTTATCCCTACCCTTTGTTTCCTATCTTTTAACCAGTTACCAATCCATGAGAGGACCTTCCCTCTTATCCCATGACTGCTTACTTTGCTTAAAAGCCTTTGGTGAGGGACCTTGTCAAAGGCTTTCTGAAAATCTAAATACACTATATCCACTGGATGCCCCTTGTCCACATGCTTGTTGACCCTCTCAAAGAATTCTAGTAGATTGGTGAGACATGATTTCCCTTTACAAAAACCATGTTGACTCTTCCACAACAAATTATATTCATCTATGTGTCTGACAATTTTGTTCTTTACTATAGTTTCACCCAGTTTGCCCAGTTAGGCTTACAGGCCTGTAATTCCCGAGGTCTCCTCTGGAGCCCTTTAAAAAAATTGGCATCACATTAGCTATCCTCCAGTCATTTGGTACAGAATCTGATTTAAATGATAGGTTACGACGACAGTTAGTAGTCCTGCAATTTCACAACCTGCCCCCACTCCATGGAGCCTGCCACTGAGTCTAGGCACAGTCCGCTGTTCACCTCTGAGCTGGACCAGGCATGCTCCAGCCTTTCTCACACATTTTTTCCTCTCAGCCAGATGAAACTAATTTCCCGATGTTTCCTTTACAGTGTGGAACATTTGAGGGGGACACAAGACATTCATCTTTGGTGTTTTCAATGCAGGTCTCAATAGTTTCTCTTACAAGATCTATGTCAGCCCTATGTATGGCCAGCCACAAAGCCCTGCTGTCGTCTCTCTGCAGAGTCCAAACAGACCTCCGGCTCCGCCTTGTCCCCAGCATGCTGCTCTTCTCTCTGCATGGCATGCAGGGTTCAGTCTCCAAATGAGACTGGATGGAGCCCTCTGAGTCTTGTTCCAACCTCCCCCTCCTCTGACCCTCATTCTGCAGAGCCTTCTCAGCTTCCCTCTGCACCGCAGCTCTCCTGTGCCCCATGCCAGAGTGTTTCCGGGGGGAACTGTGGGGAAAGCTATGGATTAACCAGGATTAATATGGACATGGCTGGGATTAACCCCATTCTGACTCTGTAATTCATGACTACACCCAGCATCCCTCACGCATGCAAATGGGAGGAGTGCACATGTGGGGAAAAGGGGCGGGTCAAGATTACTGAGGAGTTAACAGCAACCTTTTATTGAGCTAATCTGGTCAGATCTCACAAGATGAGCAAGGGTGAGCTTGGGTAAGGACTTGGCTGGGAGACCGGCAAGGAAAATCTAAGGCAGGTGGTGCCGGAAGTACTGCTTAGGGTTAGAATGGGGCACTCTGCCTAGTGAGTCGTGCAGTGCCCCAGCATGAGGTTAGAGGCCTCTCTCTTGCTGGCAGTGCCATCTTTTGAATGCGATGGAAGCCCTTCTCATTCGTCATCATTAAAGATCTCAGTGCACTTCGTGTGAGAGCCGGGTCATTGAACCCGAGCCCTGGCCATGTTCTAGTTTGGGTAGGCACATTCTGCTGTCAATTTAACACATTACCCTTCTTCACTTCCAGTTCTAAACTTCTGTGTAATGTTCTTGAGCACTGTGAAACAACTGCCATATTTCATGTCAGAGATGGCGGCATTTCAGTAGGGGAAGTGAACCCTGCATGTGGTTTGTGAGGTGTTGTAGGGTGACAGATGCTACATAAGATCATAGCTATTGGTGTGTTGTTGATATTCATTTCTACTCACAATGTATTGTTTGCAAATGATGTGACCTTCACAGGTTTTGGCCCTAATAGTTTTATGGGCAGGTGGGGCTGGCGTTGCACCTGCCCCAGAATCTAGGGAAAGGCTCCTATGGCTGTGCTGATGGAGTTTGTTTGTGTGTGCAGTTAGCAGAACAAAACAAGTCAGCACTGACGGATTCCAAAGCTAATGTGGAAAGCTCCCCAACAGGTTCCTGGAGCAGCTCCCTCACATTCTCCGTCCGGTGGGGGTGCATTTCACAATTTACTACAGTCCTGCTTGATTACATTGCTTGTTTCACCCATGATTGTTTCTCATTACACAGCGGATGACAATGGAAGCCGTCCCTGCCAATTCTCCATGAGTAACAGATGGAGCCTAGGCCAGACAGCGCAAGCTGTACCCCTCTGAAGAGCAGTGATGTAAACAACTCCATCCCGTACCTTTTGATTTTTATTAAATAAAAGCCATACTGAATGCAATCATGTCTTTCACATTAGCTTAAATACAACTAGGCAAATTTAATTTACTCTACAAAGTGAATCCATATTTTTTATGCAACCCTGAACTAATTACTTGCACTGCACCAGCGCTCTAGCTGGCTGACCTGCCATAAACCAAATATACTGTACAGTGTGTGTATATATATATATATATATATATATATATGTGTGTGTGTGTGTGTGTGTGTCTCTCTCTCTAACACACACATATGCTGTGTGAGGCGCCTGCATGGGGGTGGGTACAGTAGAGCAGAGTAAATAATTAATAGCAAATAATTTATTCAACAAAGTTGGCCTTTTCCCCATTAGGGTAAATGTATTCCTTTTGCAGAATTATTGTCTCACCTTTTTTTGGACAATATTTTTGTTGTTCACAAACAGATCTTTGTGGGTATGCAGTATCTGAAATGTGAGATTCAGCCTGTGTTGGTCACATGAGTCACATTGTGTCTGTCTGGTCTCTGGCTGGATGAGGATAACTCTTCCTAAGTCCAGAATGAAAGTTTAGGAATTCAAAATGGGTGTTCCATGAATATTCTGTCATATTTGTTGAAAATGTGCTGTTTCCTGGGCAGTCCTGCCAGTGAGCTCACTAGAGAATTCACAGGAAGTGAACAGGAAAGGGGCACAGCTGAAGCAAGCTTGGTTTGTTTTTTTTAATTTGGGTGAGTTTTCATATTCCACTCTGAGGCAATCACTCAGCGCATCAGTGTCTGTCAGTGGGGTAGATTTTTATACTGACCTGCGCTGTATGAGGAGCCGGAACTCTGCTTACGGAGACCCTAGACATTTTCAGAAAGAGACAGAGTTCATTCCTATGCCTCTGGGCATCCAAGCACCAGCTCTCACCTAAGCCCCAGAGCTATTCACAACCTTGGGGCGATAGGTGTTTGGCCACCTAACTCACGTGTAGGGCCCCATCCAGCAGGCAGCCTCTGAACAGGCCTAGTGGATTGGGCCCCTCAGGTGAGCTCGCACAAACCAGCCAGAGGAGAAGGAACAGTCTAACCACTGAACGATCGGCTATTCTGGTGGGGGGCTCTCTCAGTCTCTCCTGCTGAAGCTGCTCCACTGTGGATAAATAGCCTCACTTGGGCCAGAGAACGCAAGAGAGCACATGCATGAGTAGGGTGGGTGCAAGGATGTTTCGCGCCCTAGGCGAAACTTCCACCTTGTGCCCCCCCCCCAGTCCTGTGGCAGTTCTCCACCCCTCCTGCCCTAAGGCGCCTCCCCCAGCATGGCAGCTCCCCACCCACCCCGCCCTGAGACGCCCCCCCCGCAGCACCTCCCCCCCTCTCCCCTAAGGCGCCCCCCCCCGGTGGCAGCTCCCCCCGGCCTGGGGAGCTGTGCGGCAGCTCCCTGCCCCAGCTCACCTGTGCTTCACCTCTTCCACGAGCACGCAATTGCTGCTCCACTTCTCCTGCGACGCCGCAAGCCTGGAAGGTAGAGAAGCAGAGCGGGGTGGCGTGCTCAGGAGAGGAGGCGAAGCAGAGGTGAGCTGGGGCGGGGAGTTCCACTGCGTGCCGCCCCCCCCCCCACTTGCTACAGGCGGCCCTCCCTGCGCCCCCTTGCCCCAGCTCCCTCTGCCTAAATGCCGACAACGACTGGGGCGGCTGAAGATCCAGCCACTGCGGTCGCCGCTGAAGGACCCAAAATGCCACCCCCCCAATGCTAGTGCTCTAGGCGACTGCCTAGGTCGCCTAATGGGTTGCACCGGCCCTTTGCATGAGAATGGCTAGAGCACTGCCCCGGGATGTGGAGACCCATGCTCCTGTCCCGCTGCTCCAGGCACTCTTTACATATCTATCCACACTGGAGCAGCTTCATTGCAGGAGAGACCTCGGGCACCCCACATCAGACTGTCACATAGCCCAGTGGTCAGGGCACTCCCCTGAGCGCTGGCACAGCCCTGTTCAGATACCTTCTCCCTCTTCCACATCCTAGATGAGAACCTGAACCACTGAGCTAAACATTATGAGTGTGATCTCCCCTCCCCCAGCTTCTTGCAACAATGGCAGAGGCACCCAACCCCAAAGAGGGTTCCCTGCTGAGGCCTCCCTGCAGCCTGGACATAGGCAGCTATCTCCGAGAGAGGAACGGGTCTTCACTCACACCCCTCCCGTCAGCATCTCCCCTTGCTAGCTTAGGTGGCTCCCTGCCTATTGTGTGGGCTTTTCTGAATCACCATCTAAGGCCCTTCCTCTCCCCATGCACAGTATAGGGAACCTCGCTCAGGTTTTGTGAGCCGCACCTAGCTCCTTCTGTGCCTATCTCCAGGCCTTCCTCCAGATGGTTCCTTCCCAGTGTGGAGCACTCGGCCGAGTTCCCCAGCTACTCCTCTTTTCCTTATTTTTACATTCTGTAAGGGTCTCTCACGAAGGTCAGAAATGCATCTAACATCTTCTCTTGCCCTACTATCCATAGTTCTGAAAACACGGCTTGTCACCTCAGAGTCTCCTTCTTTCCTGGAAGAATCCCCCCAGCCCTTTACCCTGTCCCCAGCCATTAGATTAGTGATGGGCCTGGCAAACCCATTCTGCACTTTGCCCACTCTTTGAAATGAGGGCTCATTTTCCTCACACATAGTGTGGCGCTTGCAAGGAAACCAGAAAGCCTCTCCTTACCCCACATGAATGAAAGACTTTCAGATATCGTGCACAGGCTGTGCTTTCAGAGAGACAATAAAACAGACCACTTCCTTTGGATGATCAACTGGTCAATGCGAGACACAGACCTCTATCAGCGCAGTCATTCCTCTGAGCCCTGAGGAGGAAGCTGGCGAACGCCCAGCCTTCATTCAGCGAATTCCACAATAGCTTCAGGATAGGGGCAGATCTACATTTCAAATGCTGCAGCGCCACAGCTGGAGTGCTTCAGTGAAGATGCTACTACATGGAGAGCCTCTCCAGTCGGAGTAGTTCAGCTACTTCTTCAAGAGGTGGTAGCTCTGTGGATGGGAGAAGTCCTCCCATCGACCTAGCCTGGTCTAATCCTATCTGCATTGCTCGGGGGGTGGATTTTTTACATGCAGTTATAGCCATGTAAGTTTGTAGTGTAGACCTTGGCCTAAATTGGTTACTGGTAGAGAAGGGGGAGGGGGAGGAGGGGATGTAACAGAATCCTGTTCAGTAATTTTAGGGTGGGACGGATAGCTCAGTGGTTTGAGCATTGGTCTACTAAACCCAGGGTTGTAAGCTCACTCCTTAAAGGGGGCACTTAGGGATCTGGGGCAAAAATCTGTCTGGGGATTGGTCCTGCTTTGAGCAGGGGGTTGGACTAGATGACCTCCTGAGGTCCCTTCCAACCTTGATAGTCTATGATTCTAAATTATTCAACCAATCCTGTTTTCACTACTCACCCAGTTTGCAGAGCTGGGAGAATAGGTCACAGAGGTATTAGTCTGATCATTTATTCCATTCATTTAATGATACAGTTTGAATAAAATAGTTTCCATTTTATTCCCAGCTCTGCCTAAGATTCATCACCATCTTAGCACACTTCACCCAAATGGTTTTAGCTTGCCAGAGCCTTCGATAGGTTAATTTGCTACTGCTTTGATGTAGTGTGCACTACATGTTCCCCTTCCACTTTCCCAGCAGTGAAAAGCAACGGCAAGAAGCTGAGCTGCAGATGATCATATTGATTGCTTCTGGTATTGCCTGAGATGAGCTAGAGGTTTTCCAAACAGAAATAATGTCTGACCCTGCCCAGAAGACTGTGCTTCCCATCGGATGGGCATCCTCATTCAGAGAGCCCTGCAAATCTGCAGATATCCACGGCCTATGTGTGTGGCTCACAGATTGGATGCAGATACAGATTTTGTACATGCTCAGAGCCCTACTAATTCAGCCTGGTAGACCAGAAAGCTTTGTTCTGCCTTAGTGTGCTAAGGCCACTTGCTCAGCTGAGGGAATGGAAATCAAACTGGAACAGGGAATGAGATGTGTCTGTTGGATTTTCAGGAGCTGTGGAAGGGAGACCCTTTGCTTTTCATGGAAGCAACGGGTGAAGGAAGGGAATGTAAATTAAGGAGGCCAGGGCAGGAAGAAAGAAAACAGCCTTTGACGGGGAAGGAAGGAATCAATGAAACTTTAAACACCTAAAAAGACTCTTTCTGCCTCAGGGTGAGGTGAGCTAGGACAACTGTTTATTGAAACTGTTCCCTAATAATGCCCCATTCATGACAGGACTCCTCTCCTGTGACATCCCCAGCATCTGTACCTGGGGGAAGTCAGAGCAGAGTGGGGTCCTGCAGCAGGGCCTTTTCATGGCCTGGTGACCTCTGAATAGTAAGAGGTGTTGAAAGGAGAAAAATGCAGTCAGAGACCCGAGAGGTCACCAGGATGTGGTGAGAGGAGGTCTGAAAGCAGCTTTATAGCCAAGGAAACCTCAATGCATGCTTTGTAACCAGACTCTTTTCTCTGAATCCTCTGCCCCTTCCATCTCAGACAGTGTTTTTGTGGGGACTAATTGAATCCTTATTTCAAACCTTGTCAATTAAAGTAAGTGCAATGCAAGAAATAATGCAAGAAAAATTAGGCTGCTTTCTAAGTGAGTGCAGCCAAGCGCTAGTGGAGGGGAGCTAAGTCTCGGTGACAGACGTGTTACAAACAGGCTAGAGCCATTGCCTCCTGCGGAGAGTATAACTAGCAAATGAAAGAAACAGCAGCAGCTGCAGCATGGGCTATGGGGACAGCACTGCTCCTGGGTATGTGGGGATCCCCCCAAGGCAAAGGGGGAGCAGGGATGCTCTTTTGAACTCTAAGGGTGGAATTTTCCAAAGCTCTTAGTCCTGGCCTAACTCTGCTCCCTTTCAAGTCAATGGGGGTTTTAGCTGGGATTCCAGCAGGAGCATTATGAGGCCAACGATGACCACATCGCAGCCTCTACCCATGGTGGAGTTGGAAACATTCACAGATGGCAGTGTGGGGCTTGGTGAAAAGGGAACTTTCCTTTGAAGCTTTGGCAGCCAAGTTGCGGGCGAAGAGCTGGAAGTGGAAGTTCATTCACTGCCACCGTTAATGCGGGTGGCATTTCAATTCCATTAGACAATGCTGCAAGGAAAAGAGCATTCTGCTGGAATGCTAAGGGGAGCATCACAGACACAGGCGCTTAGGCAGGGAGTTAAAAAAACAGCCCCATGGAACCAGCTGAGGAAACTTAATTGCACACGAACAGGTCTGACATACCTCAAAGGGGGGCTGTGATAACACAGGCCAGTTCCCCTTGCTCCCTCTCTCCTGCACTTCCCTACATGTCTCTCTCCCATGGCCCAATTAGAGCATTTATTGGGAGAAGACCCTGCAGTTAAAATGGGGAAGGTGCAACTCATTCCCAGTCACATCCCCTCCTTCCAGTTGCGGATAACAGCACAGCCTTAGAAATCTTCCCTTAGGTTTGAGACTTTGCAGGCATGACCATTAGCTTTAAAGGGAATTCAGTGTTCAGATCCCTTAGGTGGCTTTGAAAAATCTCATCCTGGACCTTCGGTCTTGGTACATGCCCTGGCCCCTTCCTCTTCACATTGTGTGCATGCGTGCACGCACACACTGTCACAGTTTAATTTGCTCAAGTCTGATAACCACCAAACCGACTGCTAAACACGCTGAATTCCATGGTTTCATCCAACAGAATGCCTACATGGTGATGACGCTGGTTAGTTGAGCTGCCTGGAATGTCATAATGGCACCATTTGAGAAAGACCTAGGACACTGACCTGACTCTGATTACAGTCATAACAATTAGATGCAGCAGTCGTTAGCAACTTTGCTTAATTGCAACATAATTTCTTCAAATTAACTTAGATCCCAGAGTTTTAAATGCATTTAAACTCCACGGGAGCCCTTAAGGGTTAGTAATGAGCCATTTCTGAGCTAGGGGGACTCACGAAGCATGAGATTAAAAGATTGTCTCTTAAAAATTCCTTATTTTGCCATCTTCCTTTAATTTTAACTCATAAACTAATGAACAGAAAATGTCAGCGCCCTGGGTAAAAATTAGCAGAGTTATAAGCAATTGAAAACAGTCTAATAATGAAGGCTGTTGGGTAATGTTAACTATGGGCATTGCTTCCAGCCCCACCTATAATGTGAATAGTAACACTTAGCATTTACATAAAGCTTTGCAAACATGAACTAATTCATCCTCACAGCTTCCCTGTGAAGTAGATAAGCTAGTAGTATCTCCATTTTGAATATGGGGCACATCCGCCAGGCAAAACCCTGTCAGATGAGCCCTGTTCATGCTGAGTCCTGTCTCCCCATGTCTGTTTTGGAGAAGACAGCCCTGAGAGTATCTAGGCAGTATGGGGTGAGCTCTATTGCTCCTTGGGGACTGTAGAGAGGTTAGCCGGGGCTTGTCTCTCTCCAGGGCGGTGGGGAACCACACTGCCTCACTAAACTTGGGAAGATGTCTTGTGGGGAATTCGTCCGGCCGTGGGAGTCTTCCTCGGCGGCCTTTGTGAGGGCAGAAATAAACTCAATAAGCCCAGGCCCTAGGTCAGGGTGGGGCAATGGTGAGTCAGGCCCTCAGGCCGGGGCTGAGCAGTAACAGTGTATAAACAGTAGGCCCAGGCCCTAGGTTCCAAAGGGCCTGGGAGTGGGGAGACGGCCACCCGTGAGTTGGGTGGCAGGGGGGATGCAGGCCCTCCCACTCCACTGCATCCCAGCCCAGAGCCTAGCAGCAGCAGAAGACCCACTGCTGGTGTGTCAGTAGGGATCCTGGCCGCAACACACTGACATGGGCTCTGGCAGTGCTGCAGCCAGACTAGGATCGGCTGCCCCCGGGCTACTTCCAGACTCCCCCTCCTCAGGTACCTGGGTCAGGGTGGTGTCCTCAGGGGGGTCCAGCACCAGGGGTTCCTCGGGATAGCTGGCAAGGGGTAGACTCGGCAACTCCTCCGGGTAGCTGGTGTGGGGCAGGTCGGGCCAGTCGGGTTTACCGCAGGCTGCTGGGGTTTCCCAATCACGAGCTAGGCCAGAGGCGTCTGGCCTCCCTGGCGGCTGCTCTCCCAGTGAGCTCTGAGGTCAGGCCTTTATACTACCGGGGCAATGCCTGACCCTCTGGGGGCAGGCTCAGAGCTCCCTGGCTCCGCCCTCTCTGGTTTCCAGAGGGACTCATCTCTCTCCGGGCGGTGGGGAACCACACCGCCTCACTACAGGGACATTTGCTGAGATGGCGGTTGATGATTTATCTCCCTTAATACAGTCTGAGGACAAGGTTTCTTCACTGCAGAATGTGAAACAAGGCAGTATGGGGGGAGGGAGAGGGAAGGGGTAGGGGCATGGGGGAGCAAGGGGAAGTGTTGGAGGTGGGGGAGCAGGGGGCAAGAGGATATGTGAGAGGCTTGGGGCAAGGGAAAGTCTGAGCGGAGTTGGGGGAAGTATGAGGGGGTGGAGGGAACTGTGAAAAGAGGGAACAAAAGGGAGTGTGTTGGGGGCAGAGAGAACTGTGGGGGAGGTTGCGGGGGCAGAGGGGAGAAGGATTCTGAAATTTTTAATTTGCAATCTGGAAAATCTGCCGCCCAGATGGTTTTAATATTGACTTTCTAACTGTCAAAGGCCAGGCTTTCCCCACGGCTGCACACAGTGTTTGTTATCCTTCCGCCAGAGTGCTTCCCCCACCTCTAGCTGTGGTATCACTTACATGCCTCCTGATAAAGGTGAGGAATGTCCTGCTCTGCCTGACTGCTTGTTAGCCCCCTTCACATGCAGCCCGACAGCCCGCACATTCCCCTCTCCAGACGGGAAGGCCCTTTGCCTCCCTGTGCAGTGTGCCATGCTCAGGGCTCCACAGCTCTATGATTCTATGATTCATAGCTGAGACGGCTCTGGGACAGCTGATCCCACCACTTGTTCTGCGATCAATGTACTCTGCTCATCCACTGCTTTGCCGTAGTTGCTCGGAACACTTTAATTTGGGACATGGAGATGCTGTGTGGCCATCATCCAGGGGAAAGGTTAATCTGGTGTTCGGGGTTCCATGCTGAAAGGGGGGAGTTTGTCTCTCCTTTAGAGTGCTGTGGTTTGAATTCTGTAGCACTACTTTGCATTTGTTAACCACAAATTTCATCTGCTGTTGAGTTATCCGTTCACCTACCTTGGCCAGATCCCTCTGACATTAACAAATATAGTGAATGCTGCTCAAACTATGGAGCCTAGCGGCATCCATTGTTAACCTTTTGTCGTGGCGACAATCAACCATTTGTTAAATCAAAGCATTTCATTCTGATTTCAATCCTTTAAAACTTAAACAATAGATGTAACAAAACAATTAATTTCCTTTGGCAAAGAAACAATCAAAATGTTCCAAAAAGGTTGAGACATTTTGACATCATCAAAACGGTTCATTTATTTTTTCTGAATTAAATTTTGTTGAAATGACGTTTTAAAATGTGTCAGTTTTGACAAAAATGTCATTTGTCATCCCAAAACCCATTGAAGACCCAACATTCCAACCAGCTTTACTTCAGACATGGCCGTCTTACCAGGAAAGTGTGGGGTCCACCATAGGTGTCTCCTCAACAATCACAGTGGCAAAGTGAAGTGAGGAATATCCATTTGTAAAGCAGTTTGGATTTTTTCAGGCTGCAATAGAAATGTATAATTATTTTAGTTGCAGTGCTTTAGTTTCACATATCACTGGTGTCTCCTTCTCACTGGATCTTTGTTCCAATGTCTTTGCCCAGATGTATTCCCTTGTATGTTTCAGGGTTGCATTTCATTTAGTTATTTACTGCCCATATTTCTAACCATTCTAGGACCCTTAGCAATTAGTTCCCAGTCTTCAATAATCCCCTGCTTCTCTGTATGCCATTCAGTATCCTCTGTAAATGTAATTAAAGTACTAAATAAATAAAATAAATAAATACTGTTTACCCTTCTTCAAGATCTCTAATAAAGATGCTAACCAAGGTCAGAGCTACCATGGAATCCAGTGGCATTTCATTAGAAACCAACAACCAGCTGAATAGATTTCTGCTTATCACTGATTTTTGTTCATGATATTTCAGCCAGTTTTCAGTCTCTCTGATAATGATCATATCCATGCAACTCAAAATCTCATACAATATGGATTCAATTTGTCACTATGTCAAAAGTCTCATTAAACTACACCGACTACACTTCCTTCTTCCACTAATTTTGTGATGAGAACAAAGGAAGCAATTGAGTTTGCTTTTTGTGAACTCCCAATGCTGGTTATTGCTGATGGTTCCATTGTCATCTAGGCCCTGATTCTGCAAAGTCTTATGCACATGCTTAACTTTATGCACTGTGGTTCAGCCTGTTGACTTCCCTACTTATTCCTTAATCATGAGGAATTTCAGTGAGTTTACTAGATTTTTTTTCTGTGTTTAGAATATCCCATAATTCAACATGGGTCTATAGGAAACACCAGACTGGGTCAGAACAGTGGTACATCTAGCCCATTAGCTTGTGTCTGATAGTGACCAATGCCAGCTGCTTCACAGGAAGATTCAAGAAACCCAATAGTGGTCAAGTATAATACCGTGCGTCCAGGGGAAGTGTCTTCCTAACCCCATAAATTAGTGGTTGGCTTATGCTCAGAAGCAGCGGGTTTATATCCCTTAACTAACCCCCCAATATCTAATCTAATGTAACTGTGGATGGTCTCATTATCCATATAACTATCAAATACTTTATAAAATTTCACTGATTAGCTCTTGTGGCAGTGAATTCCACAGGTTAACTATGCATTGTGTAAAAGAGTATTTCTGTTTACATTTGTAAATGTTCAGTGTCATTGAATGTTCCCTTGTTATTGTATTACAGGCAAGGGGAAATAGGAGCAGCTGGTTTACATTCCGTATATCATTATTTATTTTACATAACCCCTCTTATTCATCTCCTCCCTAAACTAACTGATCCCAGATTTTCAGTCTGTCATATTCTGAAAATCATTCCAGGTCTAACCATTTTCATCACCTGTGTCTGAACCCTTTTTGTTTTTACGATATTCTCTTATAAGGGACGGTGAGAGATGTACCACAGATGTGTACAATGGCAGTGTGATATTCGATATTGTTCTTCATCTTGTGCCTTACGCATTCACATATTTGCTTGCTCTTTGGAGCACTAACACACATTGAGGAGGGGTTTCCATAGAGCTGAGCACAGTGATTTCCAGATCCCTTTCCTGGGTAGTTATTGTTAATTGAGACCTCCAATGTGCATTACTTTGCATTTGTGAACAATGAATTTCCTCTGCCATCAGGTTGACCATTCATTTAGCTTGCTTAGGTCCTTTGGAAGCTTCTAAATAGTCTTCTTGGTGTAAGCAGGATCTGAATGACCTCTCCCCTGACATCTAGTTATGACCTGGAGGAAAAGACTTCAGGAGCAGATCATGTTTACATAGACACGCCTACTCTGCCTAGGTGCACAGAAGATTCAGCTGCTTTGCCAAAACGATCAATTTTGGCTGATTCTGGGTTACAAATCGCTCTGTATTCAAATGCAGGGTAATGAAATGTTGTGATACTGATTGTACAAGTAAAAGGCAGCAGCACTGTGCTTAGCCTGCCCTGACTGAGGAGGACACCCTAACCTGCCCTCACTTGCTAAGCAGGGGTAGAGATGCCACATGCCAGTGAAGGGGTGAATGAGAGGTGTTTCTATCTGGTGGTGTGGATTCTGCCTGGACACTGCTCTTCTCCAGTATTTAAGGACAGAGCTGATTAGATTCAACTGAGAGTCCTTGTTTCTGGTTGGTGATTCCTGTAACTAGACTCATTGCTGAGCAGGTCTAGGGGCTAAGCCATAGAACATGTGTGGGAACAGGGTTGTGATGAAAGACAACACAGAAACTGCAGTGGCAGAAAAGTTCTGCACTACCTGCTGAAATCCCTGAAAGCTGCGTTAAGTGGGAGAATCTCTGAATGTGATGTTGCGGAGAGTTGTGTCAGGGAAATGGGGGCAGAAAGGCAGCAGCAGCAGCAAGACAGTGGGTGCTGTGAGCCACTTCTCAAGGCAGCAGCACCAGAGGCATTGCTCAACTCCCCACTTCCCCGAGGGGTGGCAGATGAACCCCAGTGAACACACCTCTGAACGCTGGGTCTACGCTAACCAAAGACAGCAGCTGCAAGTGGGGTGCAGCAGAGGGAGAGGGGAGTGGTGTGTTAAGGGACATTGATTTGTTGATTTTCACACCGCAATGTGAGAAACTTGAGGCAAAGGACAGTACCCAACACACGGTGGGGTGGGTGTTTGCCTATGGCCACATGCTTTTGAATTGTGGTTTGGTGTTTTCCCCCTTTTTTCCCTTTGAATAAAAGTTTGATTTTATTACATGCAGACTCAGTGCTCGCGAGTGGGGAAGTATTACCTCTTCGAGGCGCCCGGGGTGGGGGTTAGTTTTCCCAAATTACTGGGTGGAGTCTTGAGCCAGCTGCATTTTGTGTTGTTAAGAGAACACCCTCCCCCCCGGCATTGAACCTGATCCTTGTTGCTGCTGACTCCACCTGGCAGAAGGGTTCCATTTACTTTTGACTAACCTAAATAATTTTGTCATCTGCAAATTTTGGTACATCCTTGATCATTGATAAACATATTAAAATACTCACAAAAATTACATTAAAAGAAATGTTAAGATTGCAGTCAAGCACTCAAGAGTTAGAAAATTCCAGAATTAAGGTTGCCTGGGCACTCCCCTTGTGCGCATGTATTTTGATACATTCTTTAATTACATGATCACATACTATTTTTACCACAGAATCCCTGTTTCATTCAGTGCACAGGTAAAGTGAAGTAAAAATTATAATGCTTTACCTCATTTTTAATTTTGCTTTTTCTTACCATGCTTTTTGGCCCACAGATAGGGAAAACAATATGGATAGAATCCGCATAAAACTCAGATCACTGGACAGAATCTGAGCTCATTTGGTGCCCAGCACTAAGATATAGCTTCAAAACCTAATAATTCAAGTTTTTAGAATTTTATTTCAATTCTGTAGAACAGTATGTATAGCTGATCTGGGCTACCAACCAGCATGTATGCAGGACTCCTTCAGGGTGTGCCTACACTGCGCAACTAACAACTAACAACATGGGTTTTGATCTGGTTTTTAGTCTTAATCTCCCTGTTGTCCACACACAGAAACCTCTGAAAAAACAGGGTTTGGAAGTGCTTAGCACCTGGGCTAGCTGACTCAGCTGGAGTGGTGTGGTAGAGCCCAGGTTCTGCTTTAATGTGGCTGGAACCCATCTGCACTGCATTGAGGACACACGCCAAATCATCAATCAGTGTTGATGGTTCCCCAATGCCTTCCCCCAGATCCCCCTTAAGGACAGACAGGTCTTCTCACAATTAACACAACTGACTGGGAAAGAATCCTAGAGTGCCTCATACACAGAGCCATGGGATAGGGCCCCAGACACACACGGGTGAGTGCAGAAATAGTGAGGACACAGTAACATGGGTAGGGCTTTGCACTCACAGGATGAGCTAACCTGGGTGCTCAGATCTGGGTGCAGTGTTGACATAGCCTCAGGGTGTGTCTACGCTGCAAAAAAACAAAACAAAACATGGCCGCGAGTCTCAGAGCCCAGGGCTACAGACTTAGGCTCACGGGGTTCGTGCTACTGTGCTAAAAATAGCAGTTAGAGTTTCCTGCTTGGGCTGATGCCCAGCCTCTGAAACCTGGCGAGAGAAGACGTTCCTGAAATACATCCTCATCACAACGACCTGCCCTTGGAGCCTTTCCCAGCTGCTTCCCACTGCCAGACTAGAGTTGTTCCCTGGGTGGGGAGGCAGTAGGACACTGCACTCATAGGTGGTGCGTGACTGTTGCATTTGGGGAGGCTGGGCTGCTGGGCGCAAGTGCCGGAAGCTGCCTAGAAGCAGGGGGTCCACGGGCGCTCAGACAGTGGCTCCGTCTCCTGCTCTGATCCCGCTCAGCCTCCTCCCCACAAGGCCTTGCCCGTGCACCAGCCCCGCTTTGTCCCAAGGTCCCGTTCCCACTCAGCCTCTTCCCCACTCGGCCTCTTCCCCAGCGGCGCTGGAACTGTTTTTATGGTGGGATGCTGAGAGCCTTTGAACCAAACTGTAAACTCTGTATATAATTAAACTACTTCAAGCCAGAGGGTGCAGCAGCCCCCCCAAGGCCCTAGTTCCAGCGCCTATGCTCTTTCCCCACGCCCTCCCCCCCCACGCCGCTTGCTCCTCTCTGCCACCTTGCTCCCCTCACTTGCCCTTAAGGCAGGAAAAAATTAATGGGGCCCTGCCCACCCCCGTTCCAGTGCCCGTTAGCTGAGTTGCTCCAGCACTAGCACAGCAGGATGAGAAGTCCCACGGCTGGGCCAGTCAGTGAGAAGCAGAACCACTCCTCCTCCCACCCCCCTGTACCAGCGCCAATGCTGCAGTAACTCGGCTAAGGGGTGCTGGAACAGGGGGGTCAGGGAGCCAGGTGGCCCCATCACTTTTTTCCTGCCTTAAGGGCAAGCAACGAGGGAAGAGGGGGAAAGGGCGGAGTGGAATGAGCGGCAGGGGGGTCTCGGGGAAAGAGGCAGAGTGGGGACAGGAAGAGGTGGAGCAAAGGGGGGGCCTCAGGGGGCATGGGTGCAGTGTGGGCGGGGCCGTGGGAAAAGAGGCTGAGTGGGGATGGGGTCTCAGGACAGAGCATGGACAGAGCCACAGTCCAGACACCAGTAGAAGTGCTCCAAAGGCGCCATGCCTTCCTCCAAAGGGAGGTGCACCGCATCGGGCATTTCTTGCCCTGCTCAGCCTCCCCAATCCTCCTATACCCACCGCACACTGCTCAAGATGGTGATGTGGACAGGGAGGCCCAGCTTGGGCTGTAAAGAGCCGTGTAGGCTACATACCTGGATACATACACACAGGTTACAGGTGTGTTTTTACTCTACTCACCTAAGCAGCCTTGTTATCTACACTGCTACTCATACCCGTGCTGGGGGAAGAGCCGCGTACGTCATCTACACACTGCCAAAAGGAGTGTGCAGTGCAGTACCGATCAGTGTTCAGACTGTGCTGTGTTACTTCACTCCAGAGCCGGCGCTAGGCATAAGCAGACTAAACAACTGCTTAGGCCCCCAATTGTTTTTTATTTTAAGAACTTGCCTGTTTTAGTACTAGCGGGGAGGAGGGGACAAAAGTATTCCTGCTTAGCGCCCCAGTGGGCTAGCACTGGCTCCGTTTCACTCACTTGTCCAAGAGATTTCCTAGGTCTCAATCTGCCAACTTTGTCTATTTGGAACCAAAAGGCCAGGAACTGGTGAAAGCCTGGAGCACACAATAGGTTAATTATCCTTGGACACAGCTGTGTCAGACTCTCCCAATAACTCCATACACAATGCAGATAAGCTGGCTTTCCATCTGTTCAGCTAACATTTAACTGAGATTGATGCAATTGCAATGCATTACTTCACAAATGGCTCTGATCCCCAGCTGTGACACAATGGAGAGAAAACTATGCTAATATCTAAGTGCAAATGGCAAAGGTGAAGGCCTGTTTTTTCCAAAACCAGCCTTTCCTAGAGCTCTAGCTCAGAAGGAGAGAGTTGAGGCAAGGATATGCTTAATAGAAGATTTTTTTTAAAGGTCTATGGATTGAAATATATGTAAAGTGAAAATTTGATTCAGGCAGCCAACTATTCCAAAATTGCCTCAGAGGATGGAGCAGGCCCAAGTATCTTGAAGACTTTAGCGCCTTTGACCTTTCCCTGGAGATTGAGCCACATTCCAGGCTAATCTATCTTTTTGAAAATATATGTTGTATTGTACTATTTTTTCCATATGTTTACAACATCTTGCATCAGTTAGTGCTTTTTTCTGTGGAAATTTGGCTGATTCCCAGGCTTTCAAACAGATAACATTTGGAGGTCTGATTTTAGTGGCAAAACGTTTATACACAAGACATTCATGTGAGAGCTGACATAACTTTACACCGTGACCATAGAGCAAGCTTTATAGAAACCTGGGGTAGAGTGTCAGGAAATGACACGCTCAGATTTGGAGTGATGAATCAAAGCATCAATGTTGCGAGGTAGCTTGAAGCAGGACAATTCTGTGCTTTGGGGTACGTGTGCTTAATGACTTTTTTGTTTCAGTTTTCACCAAGTTTGGTGGTGACTGGACGTCTAACATAGTGAATGCCAGTGAAAATGAGGTAGGATCAGAGGCTAAAATAGTGAAAGAACAAGTTAAAAATTACTTAGACAAGTTAGATGTCTTCAAGACACCAGGGTCTGATGAAATACATTCTAGAATACTCGAGGAGATATCTGAGCCATTAGCGATTGTCTTTGAAAAGTCATGGAAGACGGGAGAGATTCCAGAAGACTGGAAAAGGGCAAATATAGTACCAATCTATAAAAAGGGAAATAAGGACAACCCAGGGAATTACAGACCAATCAGCTAAACATCTGTACCCAGAAAGATAATGGAGCAAATAATTAAGCAAACAATTTGCAAACATCTAGAAGATAATAAGGTGATAAGTAACAGATAGCATGGATTTGTCAAGAACAAACTGTATCAAACCAACCTGATAGCTTTCTTTGACAGTGTAAAAAGCCTTGTGGATGGGGGGAAGCAGTAGACGTGGTATATTTTGACTTTAGTAAAGCTTTTGCTACTGTCTCGCATGACCTTCTCATAAACAAACTAGGGAAATGCAACCTAGATGGAGCTACTGTAAGGTGGGTGCATAAGTGGTTGGAAAACCATTCCCAGAGAGTAGTTATCAGTGGTTCACAGTCATGCTGGAAGGGAATAACGAGTGGGGTCCTGCAGGGATCAGTTCTGGGTCTAATTCTGTTCAATATCATCATTAATGATTTAGGTAATGCCATAGAGAGTACACTTATAAAATTTGTGGATGATATCAAGCTGGGAGAGGTTGCAATTGCTTTGGAGGATAGGATTAAAATTCAGAATGATCTGGACAAACTGGAGAAATGGTCTGAAGTCAATAGGATGAAATTCAATAAGGATAAATGCTAAGTACTCCACTTAGGAAGGAACAATCAGTTGCACACATACAAAATGGGAAATGACTGCCTAGGAAGGAGTACTGCGGAAAGGGATCTGGGGGTCATAGTGGACTACAAACTAAATATGAGTCAATAGTGTAACACTGTTGCAAAAAAAGTGAACATCATTCTGGGATGTATTAGCAAGAGTGTTGTAAGCAAGACACGAGAAGTAATTCTTCCGCTCTACTCCCTGCTGATTCGGCCTCAACTGGAGTATTGTGTCCAGTTCTGGGTGTTACGTTTCAGGAAAGATGTGGACAAATTAGAAAAAGTGCAGAGAAGAGCAACAAAAATGATTAAAGGTCTAGAAAACATGACCTATGAGGGAAGATTGAAAAAATTGTGTTTGTTTGGTCTGGAAAAGAGAAGGCTGAGAGGGGAAATGATAACAGTTTTCAAGTACCTAAAAGGTTGTTACAAGAAGGAGGGAGAAAAATTGTTCTTCTTAATCTCTGAGGATAGGACAAGAAGCAATGGGCTTAAATTGCAGCACGGGAGGTTTAGGTTGGACATTAGGAAAAACTTCCGTACTGTCAGGATGGTTAAGCACTGGGATAAATTCCCTAGGGAGGTTGTGAAAAACTCCATCCTTGGGATTTTTAGAAGCAGGTTGGACAAACACCTGTCAGGGATGGTCTAGATCAGGGGTCAGCAACTTTTCAGATGTGGGGTGCCAAGTTTTCATTTATTCACTCTAATTTAAGGTTTTGCGTGCCAGTAATACATTTTAACATTTTTAGAAGGTCTCTCTCTATAAGTCTATAATATATAACTAAACTATTGTTGTATGTAAAGTAAATAAGGTTTTTAAAATGTTTAAGAAGCTTCATTTAAAATTATGTTAAAATGCAGATCTTATCAGTTTAGTGTGATCCTTTCCCTTGCTTTTCCTTGCTGAGTTTTCCAATATCTGGCACATATTTGGATAGTTCAAGCTGCACAGAGACTTCTGAGTGATCAGTTGTTAACCAGCTCCAAGAGGGATGGAGAACAGATTTCATGTGTGTGAAAATACCTATTCACACAGGTATGTGGATCCAAATGCTGAAAGCATTGCAAACGCAATTTTCTTCAAAATGTTAAATTTCACTGGCAGGGACCTCCAGCAGGTCAGAATAGAGGCCCCATGATCTATCTCGGTAGCTTCAAGTGCACTCTGCAGATCTCCAAATTTTGATGCCCACAATTCTGAGCTTTTTAACTGAATGAGCTGCATTTCAAAATCTTCAACACCCATCCACAGCAATACAGACAAATCCAAGTCGCTTTCTTTGAACTTTTCAGGGTTAATTAGAAAAGAAAGCATTGGGTCAAATCGCTGGAAATCTTGAAATATGTCGGAAAATTCTGATTCCAGTTCTTGCATGTGCATTCCAATCTCATCGACACTGACAGTGCACAGTGTTGATATCACTTTTATGTGTTGGAAGTAGCAGAAAGTCGAAGTTCGAATATCCCAAGAAAACACTGCTGGTTTTACAACAAATGCCTTCCAGGTTTCATAAAAATCCAGAACCGTTTGCCCTGCACCCTGGAGATGGAGGTTGAGTTCATTTAGGTGAGCGGTGATGTCAGTTAGAAACATGAGCTTACACAGCCATTTGTCATCATCCAGTTCTGGGTAGTTTTGTCCTTTTTTCAACAAAAAGACCTTGATTGCATCAAAACAGTTTATGTGGCATCAAAACCTTGCCACGACTTAGCCACTGAACGTTGCTGTGAAGTGGAATGTCATTATAAGCACTAGAGAGTCCTGTGGTACCTTTAAGACTAACAGATGTATTGGAGCATAAGCTTTCATGGGTGAATACCCACTTCGTCAGACGCATGTAATGGAAATTTCCAGAAGCAGGTATAAATATGCAGGCAAGAATCAGTATGGAGATAAGGAGGTTAGTTCAATCAGGGAGGGTGAGGTCCTCTGCTAGCAGTTGAGGTGTGAACTCAAGATAAGAAACTGCTTTTGTAGTTGGCCAGCCATTCACAGTCTTTGTTTAATCCTGATCTGATGGTGTCAAATTTGCAAATGAACTGGAGCTCAGCAGTTTCTCTTTGGAGTCTGCTCCTGAAGTTTTTTTGCTGTAAGGTTATAAGCACTATCCATCTCTTCTAGCAGTGCTTGAAACTGTCTGTGAGTCGAAGCAGATCGAGCAACAAGGAAATTCACAATTTGCACCAATGTTTTCCTCACATTATTAAGCTCTGAATTTAGAAATTTTAGCACACAGGTTTTCTTGATGGATGATACAGTGAAATTTGACTGTCAGGTGGCCAATTTGATCTTCAAGTAACTTTACAAATCCCTTCTGTTTTCCGACCATGGCAGGAGCACCATCTGTTGTCACACAAAATACTTTTCTGATGTCAACTCCTTGTTCTTCAAAATGGTTTACAAAACTTTCCACTATATCTTCCCCCTTTGTTGTGCCATGCAGGAGTTTTAGGCAACAAAGTTCCTCTTGGATTTCATTGGCAGCACAATATCTTGCAACAACTGCCAAACGTGGAGCGTCGTTTATATCCACGCTCTCATCAATTGCAATGCTAAACACTGCTGTGTCTTTTAATACAGTTGTCTGCTTTTTGTTAATATTTTCTGCCATTTCGCTTACGCGTCTCTCAACTGTTCTGGCAGAGAAAGACAGTTTTTTTATTCTAGATATGATCATATCTTTATTTGGCAAATCATTGAATTAAACCTCCGAACTGCTGAGAAAAACTTCTTTTATATATTCCCCATCTGTAAACGGCTTTCCATTTTTTGCAATGCACTGTGCAATCTTGTAACTTCCTTCTGTGGCTTGATTTTTACTTACATTTAAGCATTTACAAACATGGCTTTGCTTCTCATATCCTGCTAATGCCTTTTTGATTGATTCAGTCTTTTCTACTTCGTCACGAAAGGTTTTCTTGTGCTTCATTTGAAAATGTCGTTGAACACTTGATGTTTGACAAACAATACCTCCACAACAGAAAGCACAAAGAGCACGGTCCTTCTTTTGAATAAATCCAAATGTGTCTGTCCAAGAAGGCTGAAATGAATGGACATCTAAATTTGCTTTCTTAGGAGCTGACATTTTGTCAAATGTACCCCTCAACTTACAGTGGGAGAAAAAATTGTGACAGACGACGTACACGTCAAACGCAGTGCGCTGTTCCACGTGGTATGATAGTGATGTAAGCAGCAAATCAGGACTTAAAAATATCCCAGTACAGTGCCTCTGGAACAATTTTAAGGTGCGGGTGCTGAGCTGGGCCCCCTCTTGCCCCTCTCTGCATCCCTCACTGCCCCAGGCTGGAGCCAGTGGGCCACAGCTGGGGGCGGCTGCAGAGCCCTGGGCCAAAGCCAGGAGCAGAGCCCCAGTCCGGCAGCAGAGTCCCCCGGACCGGTGGCCAGGACCCAGGGCCAGCAGTGGGCTGAGCAGGGCCGGCAGACGAAACCCTGGCTGTCAGGGAGCCGGCAGACAGAACTCCAGGCTGGCAGCAGATCCTCCAGGACTGGCGGCTGGGACCTGGGGCCCACAGTGGGCTGAGCAGGGCCAATGGCTGGTACCCCAGGCCAGCAGCAGAGCCCCGAGGCCGGCGGCCAGGACCCAGGCAGTGGGAGTGCCACTGAAAATCAGTTCATGTGCTGTCTTTAGCACACGTGCCATAAGTTACCTACCCCTGGTCTAGATAATACTTAGTCCTGACATGAGTGCAGGGGACTGGATTAGATGACCTCTCGAAGCCCTTCTAGTCCTATGATTCTATCTTCTGCCTGCAGGGAAATGCACATTTCTTTGTCTTAGGCAGGTTGGGTTCATGCTTTGCCACCCAAATCCATTTTAAGTGCATATCTCCAGCACACATCTAATAACTCTTGGTACACAACCTGTACAAACATCACACAATGATTTTCGGGACCAGCGTGTCACCAGTTTACATACGATCCGTTACATGACACTTTTGAGATCCATCTGATGACAACACTGTGTTTGGGGCAATGAGTGTGTCAGGTTGGATGTGAGTTAGGGACTCCCGGGGTCACTCCTTGTTCAGGTGCAAATGAAAAATACATAAATAAATGGCAGCAATTAATGAGGAGACATTTACTAGCCTGGCCAGAGGGTAATGCTGTTCCTCCAGGAGAAACTGTGACTGGACTTTCCTACCTCAGGAGAGATTCAAACAGCACTTGTGAATGGTAGAAGATAGCTGCCCAGAAAAACAGACCCCATATCCCATCCTTCTAGGGGAGAAAATGGTGTGATTGTTGTAGCAGAGAGAGAAGGGAAGCAGAGAAAGGTTTTTTTAATTTATTGCTAAGTTTATCTCTAACACTCATTATTATAGTTTCCAAGCCCTTTCTCAAACATTAATGGATTAACTCTTAGTGTGAAATAGGGAAGTATGAGTACCCATTTGACACCCTGACACCCCAATATTCACCACTATCATGTAATTAGGATATGCCTTATACAAAGTATGCCTTGTTGGGTGTCATTCTAAAAATCTTGATCGGCTAGACCAGGGGTGAGCAAACTATGACCCACGGACCACATCCGGCCCCCAGGACTGTCGTGCCCGGCACCCGAGCTCCTGGCCCAGGAGGCTTGCCCCTGGCCCCTTCCCTGCTGTCCCCCCTTCCCCGCAGCCTCAGCTCACCCCGCTGCGGGCGCAATGCTCTGGGCGGTGGGGCTATGAGCTCCTGTGGCAGCGTAGCTGCAGAGCCCAGCCTGACCCACTGCTCTGAGCTGCGTGGTGGCAGCAGCAGCGTGGCCCGGCTCCAGCCAGGAGGTGCGGCTCTAGCGCTGCCAGCCATGGGTGCTCCAGGCAGCATGGTAAGGGGGCATGGAGCAGGGGGGTTGGATAGAAGGCAGGGGAGTTCGGGGTGGTGGTCAGGGCGTGGGGGTGTGGATGGTGGTCGGGGGAAAACGGGGTTGAATGGGGGCAGGGGTCCCAGGGGGCAGTCAGGAAGGAGGGGGGTTGGATGGGGCGGCAGGGGGCAGTCAAGGGCAGGGGTTCCGGGAGCAGCCAGGGGACAGGGAGAAGGGTAGGTTGGATGGAGAAGGGGTCCTGGGGGGGCCATCAGGAATGAGAGGAGAGGTTGGATAGGGCGGCGGGAATCCAGGGGCAGTCAGGGAACAGGGAGTGGGAGTGTGTGGATGGGGCAGGGGTCCCAGAGGGGCTAGCAGGGAACTGGGGGGGGGGGGGGAGGGGGGGGGCGACGGGGGGGGCAGATAGGGGGTGGGGGCTGGGCCACGACCCCCTCTCCTAACTTGCCCTCCATACAATTTATGAAACCCGATGTGGCCCTCAGGCCAAAAAGTTTGCCCACCCTGGGCTAGAAAGTAATATCTCATTGGATTGTGTGTGCTATTGTCATATGTGAAGTTATGAAGTTTGGCTAGGTATGTGTTAATGAAACATGTTGTGAGGTTGAAAACACCCACAAGCAGCCTTTCACGTACAACTGTAAAAAGACCAAACAATGTTAATGGCTTATTGAGGAAATCATAGAATCATAGAAGATTAGGGTTGGAAGAGACCTCAGATGGTCATCTAGTCCAACTCCCTGCTCAAAGCAGGACCAACCTCAACTAAATCATCCCAGCCAGCGTTTTGTCAAGCTGGGCCTTAAAAACCTCTAAGGATGGAGATTCCACCACCTCCCTAGGGAACCCATTCCAGTGCTTCACCACCCTCCTAGTGAAATAGTGTTTCCTAATAACCAACCTAGACCTCCCCCACTGCAACTTGAGACCATTGCTCCTTGTTCTGTCATCTGCCATCACTGAGAACAGTCTAGATCCATCCTCTTTGGAATCCCCTTTCAGGTAGTTGAAAGCAACTATCAAATCCCCACTCACTCTCCTCTTCTGCAGACTAAATAAGCCCAGTTTCCTCAGCCTCTCCTCGTAAATCATGTGCCCCAGCCCCCTAATCAATTTTCGTTGCCCTCCACTGGACTCTCTCCAATTTGACCACATCCTTTCTGTAGTGGGGGACCCAAAACTGGATGCAATACTCCAGATGTGGCCGCACCAGTGCCAAATAGAGGGGAATAAACACTTCTCTCAGTCTGCTGGCAATGCTCCTACTAATGCAGCCCAATATGCCATTAGCCTTCTTGGCAACAAGAGAATATAGATTCATAGATTCATAGATTCTAGGACTGGAAGGGACCTCGAGAGGTCATCGAGTCCAGTCCCCTGCCCGCATGGCAGGACCAAATACCGTCTAGACCATCCCTGATAGACATTTATCTAACCTACTCTTAAATATTTCCAGAGATGGAGATTCCACAACCTCCCTAGGCAATTTATTCCAGTGTTTAACCACCCTGACAGTTAGGAACTTTTTCCTAATGTCCAACCTAGACCTCCCTTGCTGCAGTTTAAACCCATTGCTTCTGGTTCTATCCTTAGAGGCTAAGGTGAACAAGTTTTCTCCCTCCTCCTTATGACACCCTTTTAAATACCTGAAAACTGCTATCATGTCCCCCTCAGTCTTCTCTTTTCCAAACTAAACAAACCCAATTCTTTCAGCCTTCCTTCATAGGTCATGTTCTCAAGACCTTTAATCATTCTTGTTGCTCTTCTCTGGACCCTTTCCAATTTCTCCACATCTTTTTTAAAATGCGGTGCCCAGAACTGGACACAATACTCCAGCTGAGGCCTAACCAGAGCAGAGTAGAGCGGAAGAATGACTTCTCGTGTCTTGCTCACAACACACCTGTTAATACATCCCAGAATCATGTTTGCTTTTTTTGCAACAGCATCACACTGTTGACTCATATTTAGCTTGTGGTCCACTATAACCCCTAGATCCCTTTCTGCCGTACTCCTTCCTAGACAGTCTCTTCCCATTCTGTATGTGTGAAACTGATTTTTCCTTCCTAAGTGGAGCACTTTGCATTTGTCTTTGTTAAACTTCATCCTGTTTACCTCAGCTCATTTCTCCAATTTGTCCAGATCATTTTGAATTATGACCCTGTCCTCCAAAGCAGTTGCAATCCCTCCCAGTTTGGTATCATCTGCAAACTTAATAAGCGTACTTTCTATGCCAATATCTAAGTCGTTGATGAAGATATTGAACAGTGCCGGTCCCAAAACAGACCCCAGCAGTACCCCACTCATTATGCCTTTCCAGTAGGATTGGGAACCATTAATAACAACTCTCTGAGTACGGTTATCCAGCCAGTTATGCACCCACCTTATAGTAGCCCCATCTAAATTGTATTTGCCTAGTTTATCGATAAGAATATCATGCGAGACTGTATCAAATGCCTTACTAAAGTCTAGGTATACCACATCCACAGCTTCACCCTTATCCACAAGGCTCGTTATCCTATCAAAGAAAGCTATCAGATTGGTTTGACATGATTTGTTCTTCACAAATCCATGCTGGCTGTTCCCTATCACCTTACCACCTTCCAAGTGTTTGCAGATGATTTCCTTAATTACTTGCTCCATTATCTTCCCTGGCACAGAAGTTAAACTAACTGGTCTGTAGTTTCCTGGGTTGTTTTTATTTCCCTTTTCATAGATGGGCACTATATTTGCCCTTTTCCAGTCTTCTGGAATCTCTCCCATCTCCCATGATTTTCCAAAGATAATAGCTAGAGGCTCAGATACCTCCTCCATTAGCTCCTTGAGTATTCTAGGATGCATTTCATTAGGCCCTGGTGACTTGCAGGCATCTAACTTTTCTAAATGATTTTTAACTTGTTTTTTTATTTTATCTGCTAAACCTACCCCCTTCCTATTAGCATTCACTATGTTAGGCATTCCTTCAGACTTCTCGGTGAAGACCGAAACAAAGAAGTCATTAAGCATCTCCGCCATTTCCAAGTTTCCTGTTACTGTTTCTCCCTCTTCACTAAGCAGTGGGCCTACCCTGTCTTTGGTCTTCCTCTTGCTTCTAATGTATTGATAAAAAGTCTTCTTGTTTCCCTTTATTCCCGTAGCTAGTTTGAGCTCATTTTGTGCCTTTGCCTTTCTAATCTTGCCCCTGCATTCCTGTGTTGTTTGCCTATATTCATCCTTTGTAATCTGTCCCAGTTTCCATTTTTTATATGATTCCTTTTTATTTTTTAGATCATGCAAGATCTCATGGTTAAGCCAAGGTGGTCTTTTGCCACATTTTCCATCTTTCCTAACCAGCGGAATAGCTTGCTTTTGGGCTGACTCATATCCAGCTTCTCATCCACTGTAATCCCCAGGTCCTTTTCTGCAGAACTGCTGCTTAGCCAGTCGGTCCCCAGCCTGTAGCGGTGCATGGGATTCTTCCGTCCTAAGTGCAGGACTCCGCACTTGTCCTTGTTGAACCTCATCAGAATTCTTTTGGCCCAATCCTCAAATTTGTCTAGGTCACTCTGGACCCTATCCCTACCCTCCAGCGTATCTACCTCTCCCCCCAGCTTAGTGTCATCTGCGAACTTGCTGAGGGTGCAATTAATCCCATCATCCAGATCATTAATAAAGATGTTGAACGAAACTGGTTCCAGGACCGACCCCAGATTGTACACAAGCACAAGGATTACCCCAGGAACTATGTACAATAAAACCTCTCAGAGATAGCACTACACAATGGTAACTGTTTGATCCGGGTCACAGCAAAAGAGCTTTCCAGCAAGTGCAGAGAAGATATAAAAGGGGGACAATGACACCATGGGGGACCTCACTCTCCCTACAACAACACACCTGGAAACACCTGAGGAACAAAGACTGAACTGTGGGAAGTGATGGTCCCAGGCTAGAAGGATTTTTAGGCTGTGTATGAAACACCTGGGAAAGCCAAGGCAACTTGTGCCTTAAGAATCTGCCAGCCTGTTTAGCACTCAGGGTGAGAATTTGCTAATTCATATCCTACCTATCTAGTGTGTTAAATTCAGTTTGCAGTTTATGTTTATTTACTAGGTAATCTTCTTTGATCTGTTTGGTATGACGTATAATGACTTAAAATCTATCTTTTGTAGTTAATACATTTGTTTTGTTTTGTCTCTAAAACCTGTGTGGAACTCATACTTGGGGCAGAAAGCTGTTGCATCTCTCTCTTCACATTGAGGGAGAGGGTGGATTTCATGAGCTTCCACTGTATAGTTCTCTGTGCAGCACAATTCGATACAATTTGGGGTTTACACTCCAGAGGGAGTGTGCACTTGCATGCTGGGCAATTTCTTAGCTGAGCTCTCCCATGCAGAGCTGATCTCAGCATCTGTGTGAATAGAGCTGCAGCCGGTAGAGTCCCTACCTGTGTGTGTGCTGGAAGGGGGCTTGAGAGCCAGTCACAGCAGCACAGAGTAAGGGGAACCCAGGCTGGTGGGACAGGCGGGCTCAGTGGCACCCTGGGAGAATCCGTCGCAGTGGTAACTGAGGCAGAGAGCAGTTAAGGTCACATTTGGAGTGCACGGCAGTCACAGTCAGATCTTAGTGTATCTGAGTGGCAGTCCAATGCCTTAACAACAAGACCATTCTGCTGATGGCAGCAGCACCAGCCTTAGAATGAAGGGCAGGGTTGCTAGACACACTTGGATGTAAAGTGACTCTGACTTCTGTAATTCTGTTTCAAACTGATCCACCATCCTAAGTGAAATGAATTAGCCGAAGTTCATCACACTGAACATTGCCTACTAAGTAATAAAAAACTGTAGATTTACTTTCTGGTCACCTTGCCCTAACCTTTTCAAAGCAACTAGTAATTTTCAGAGTGTAAAATTTTCAGTGCCCTGTTGGAGACTTTCTGAAAATTAGACCCCTTTAAGGTGTCTCCAGATGGGCACCCCGGAAACTGATGCACCCTAAATTGCTAGTCTTTTTGAAAACTTGGGCTGCAGTCACATAACATTCCTGCATGCCAACAAATATTCCCCACACGTGAAACCTGACTCCAAGATCTATGCCCAACCAACCCAAAGATCCTTTAGTATTTTGCAAGACTTGACCTTTGCACTGTGATGGGGTCTGCTGCAGCGGCACTGTCTCAGATTGGATCCTCTGTGGACAATAATGCTGGTTATAATTTATTTCATGCTTTAAACCAGGCTGTTGCTTGCTTTGCCTCTGCCTCCTCCTCTTCCTGTGGCATCACATAGAGACCCAGTGAAATGGAATTTGGGACATTGTTGCAGCATGAGCATTTATTTTTGAAAGCATCACATATTTTACCATATGGTCATGTTTGCAGTGACCTTGCCTTTCACCTCTGAGGCCCAGCCTGAAATAAGCTCCAAAGAGAAATGCATTTGGTGACCACCGCACTGCAACACATAATAGGAAACAGCTTACTGTAATTGGCCATCTCTGAAGAGGGGCCCAGGGCTGAAGTTCCCTGGAGATAGGATTACTTGTCAGCTCAGGGCTGGGCTCAGTGTCAGAGCAGGCCTAGGAAGCCTTGGAACTTGCAGATGACTTACCAGCCATGCTAAACCACAATTCTTCCCAAATGGTGATGCAAATAAGGTAGACACCTAGGATGGGCTCTTCCAACCATTGACTATTAGTGGGAGTTAGGCACCTAACTCATGCAGGAAATGCCACCCCTATGCAGAACTGAGCTGTGAACCATCCTCCCCAGAGCTCAGTTTACAGTGTGGACACAGATCCAGCAAGGATACCTCTGGGACACAGAGTAGAGAGGCTTGGTGGGTGGGTAATGCCACACTGATAAGACCTTGCCTATCTCAGGACATTAGTACTGGCACTTCCTTAGGACACCTTCTGCATGTTCCGTGGTGTGGTTATATGGGGTGGGTCTATAGGACTGTCATAAATATAGAGAGAAGGGTAGCATAAAATCCCTCCTGGGCAGTTGTAGGGAGAGACCAATCAGGTACAACATCTCCTGAAAATATACCTGGAATAATAGATCTAAAACCATAGAAATTGTAAGTAGGGCAAGAAAATGCATTAGATTATCTTTTGTTTTGGCTTGTGAATTTTCCTATGCTACAGAGGTAGTTTTATTCCTGTTTTTGTAACAGTGAAGCTGAGCCCGGGGGGAATCCTCTGTGTTTTAAATCTTTTTATTACCCTGTAAAGTTACCTTCCATCCTGATTTTGCAGGTGTGATTCTTTTCCCTTTTTTTTTTATACATAAAGTTCTTCTTTTAAGAACCTAATTGATTTCAGTGTCCTGAAGACAAAGGGTCTGGTCTGTGCTTACATTGCTAAAGCAATTGGTTGGTATATTATTCTCAAGCCTCCCCAGGAAAGGGGGTGAAGGGACTTGGGGGGATATTTGGGGGGGGGATAGGGATTCCAAGTGACTCTTCCCTGAATTTTTGTGTAAATCACTTGGTGGTGGCAGCAATACTGTCCAAGGAGAAGGAAAGGAATTTGTGCCTTGGGGAAGTTTTAACCTAAGCTGGTAGAATATAAGATTAGGGGGTCTTTTATGCAGGTCCCCACATCTGTACCCCAGAGTTCAGAGTCGGGGGGAACCCTGACAAGGACAATGCTGCCTTGATTAGGTTGGCTGGTGCAGGCAATAGGATGGGAAGGGAGAATCCTGTTGGAAAACTCTCTTGGGTAAGGCTGCAAACACAACTGAAGAGTCACCAGGGAGTTTGTGTGGATTTTACTAGCTATACCATAGTAAACATGGGGTGTGACCTGTGTGCCCAGGGCAGCCCTCACTGGAAATGCCAAGGTCAGGGCAGGCTGCAAAAGGGAGAGCAGATACTCTCAAGACTGGTGGGTAACATTGAAGGTAAACTCCCCAATGAGTCACACACTGTGCTTCTGATCCCCCACGCTGGTTATCAAGAAACAAAAAAGAAATCACACAGCCCCCTTTATTGCATTCCAGTTCTCTGGCTCCCAATCAGCACCTAGGTCCAATACAGTGTGAAGTTATTTAAAAAACTCTGCTCACAAGTACAAAGTGTTCTTCTGACCCCAAAGGGTCAGCCATGTTACCAGGTCAGTATAGGTTTGGATCTTACCCAAAATACCACACTGCCAGCCAATCCTTTAGGGTCTAAAACTAAAGGTTTATTATGAAGAAAAAAGAAAGAACAAGAAGAGAGATGTTAAATGGTAAAACAGTCACATACATACAAAGATTAAAAGTCCATCAGATTCCTAGCAGTATTGGTGAGTTTGCTGGCTTGAAAGTCCCTCTGGAACACATCCACAACTTAGATGGGTCAATCAGTGCTTTGTTCAAAGGTTAGTTTGTAGAAAGGTTACTCCAGAGGTAAGACGCAGGACTGAAGGCAAATGGAGAAGGTGCAAGCTGCCATTTATAGTCTTTTGCCATGCGGCTTGATTTCCTTTTGTTCCAAACACAAGCTGCCCAGTACAGCCTGGAAGCTATAGAGTTTTGTCCGTAGGCATGTCCCTGCATGCCTTGCTGAGTCCTAAGGCATATCCCTTGCCTTCTCTCAATGTGTCCGTTGTATAGCTGATGTCCCTTGATGGGCCATCAAGCAGGCTATGCAGTGCTAATGCCCAGCTGTCTTGGGGGTGTCACCCAGATGCACAGAACAAGTTTGGAACTACAGACATACCATACATATAAAACTTACAATACAAAGGTGATACAAACACATAATTGAGATTATCATACCTATACAATTATAAGGGTATTTTTGCAGATACCTTACATGGCATATCTGGCATAACTCATTGCAATTTTATAATATTGGTATTCATAATATCCTAAAGTGTCCCCCAGATTTCATACAGCATCACACTGGGTGGCCTGCATAGAGAGCAGGGACTGTGAAAGGACTTCTTATCTTAAAGCAGACATATGTGGGGCGGAGGAGGGCTGGTGCTATGTAGGTCAGGGATGGGCGAACCAGTGTGGATGGAAAAATGAGCTGGCAGAAACCAGCAACTCTCTAGGAGCCAACCCTTTCAGGAAGAAATGTGTTTTGTTTTCCTTTAGATTTTGATGGCAGCCTCTGCATGCTTGGGTTCCAGCAGTGACCTGCAATGGCAGTGCTGAAATCCTATGTGGAAACATTTGCTGCCCCAAATGTTGGGGTTTGCATGAGCCCGTACACTAGTGGATGAGCTTTCGGGGGCTCTCTCTCTAGCATGGCAGGAGTCAGTGTGAGTGCAGGGGAGCCTGTGTGGTGTGTGGCACACCTGCAGGAGTGCAGACTGGTTGCTTTGCTGTAAGTGTACTGTTTCGTTTTAGGAGCAGGATTTTGTGCAGTCATTTTGGCTCTTCCTGAGCCCCTTGTACTGTGGAGACAGCAGCACTGAAGTGGCCCAGACAGCACAATGCCTCATTGCTACTGGATATGGGATACATCACTCTTAGATTCCTATATGCTCAGCTGCACCGAGCCTGAGAACTCCAGAAATGTAGAGGTCAGGAGGTGGGGAAGGTTTGCTAGGGTTGGTAGGAAGCTCATAATAAAGCCATTCTGAATTATTTGCCTACCCACAACTGTCTCAGTTCTGTATTTACCCAAGATTGCTGAGTTGAACTAGTGTTTATCCAGGTCCCCAGCTGGGTCTGAGACAAGCAAAGGAAGTCATGTGACTCCCCAGAGTGTGTGAGTGGTTCATTTTGGATTTGAACCCTGCACTGTCCTCAGCCCCCGCTGTCAAGGCTTAATCCCGACTCTGGCACTTCGAGTGCAGAAGGTGGAGGCCCGCAAGGATTTTAAAAATTAATACTGGCCACTCCAGGCTTGTATTATACTCCCAAGGTTAGAGCTTTTCTCTGACCTTGGCTTGGTAAACGCCGTCACCACCCAAATGCAAAAAAACCCCTTTGAACCCAGGAAGGAGCACTTGGGAATTCCTCCCTGTGGGGTACCCTCAGCCCTTTCACCCCCCTCCGGGGAAGAACTGAGAAAGAAAACAAAGGAAATTAGCTGTTGCCACCAGCTAATCAAACAACATTCCACAAACTTCTTAGGGCACCAAAAATCCAATCCCTGTTTTTAAAAAAGGTAAATTTTATTAGAAACAGAAAATACATCTGGAACTTAGGCTTTTGCTAGATTTTAAAAGAGCAATTCCAAAAATGAAGTACCAAGAATAGCTTTCTTGGGGTCCAGCTTAAAAGTTACAAGCAAACAAAAGCACCTGGGGTTTAGCACAGAGGAATCCACAAGCCAAAATAAAGAAATAAACCTGATCACGTCTATTTTTAAACATTCCTTGTCCAGTGATTTCTTCTAGGTCTGGAAGATAAATTTTCATACCTGGTTCAAGCCTTACACAGCATTGTTGCTCCGTGTCTCCTTCTCTGGAGAACAACAGACAAAGGGGGACATTTTTTCCCCCATTTTAAAAAGTTCTAGCCTTCCCATTGGCTCTTTTGGTCAGATGCTCACTCCTTTTCCTTTACCTGGGGAACCTTGTTAACCCTTTACAGGTAAAGCAAGCAGAGAACAGCCACCAAGAGGGACTTTATGGCTAACTGGTTGGCTGGGTGTTCATAAAAGGGAGCTCCCCTCCCCCCCATCATTTATTATACCCGAGTTTTCCTAAGCTTCTGTGCAGAGCGCTCATTTCTCAGTGCTGCCACTGTCCTCCCCGTGGCTCTGGTCAAAGCTGTGCCCATTGCATTTCAAGGACACTGGCTCCTAACTACCTTTGAGGCTCTGCGCCACGAAGTCCCTGCACCAAAGAGTTTCCAGTCTAACTAGATATGACAGAAAACAGTAAGAGATGGACAATACACTGGCAGAGCATTGAAGGTAGATGGCTTGTGAGTTACTTTGTTTAAATTCAATTTCTCCAATCCTTCCTCCCCTCCTCTTCCTAAACTGCCCAGCGCCCAGCACCAAACCCCAACACCATTGCTGGCCCAATGTATTCTCACTCCGTCCTGCCCACCCCAGAGAGCGAGACGCAAACCAGAAGCTACTGCTGGCAGTGCACATAGTGACAGATATCCTTTAAAATGTCTACACATTTCTATTAGAGAGGATCATTTCCAGTTGCTAAGAACTTTCTCAGAGTGTTACCTTTTCGGCTGCCATTCACTAAACCCCAGGTCAAGGAGTGATATTTTCTGAAAGTTTCCACACAGCTCTTCACAGACAAGCACCAGAAAAGTGAAACAAAGATGCTTCTTCTGCTAAGAGAAAATGTTACGACCTTTTTGGACAATTCTAGAGCCTGAGTGGAGGCCGATGGGAACATGAAATGTGGCAAGGACAAAGTCCCTAAATTGTAGAGGTGCCTTTCACTGGTCCAGTAAAAACTGGACTTGATTTGGCCAAGGTTTAAGGGTTTTTAAAATGTGCTTAGAGCATGTTCACTGGATTGTGTTACATGATTAAACCAAAGATCTCCCAGTAAAGGTTTGCACTAAAACAACGATGTCTCTGGATTGCGTTGGATATGCTCTCAGGTGCCCAACAAATGGAGTGGAATTACTGTTTTCAGCTGTAGGGGTCGCGGGTCTGATTTGTAAAAGTGCATGTGGAAGGACACAGGGCTCTCAAAGGGTCCGGCAGGAGATTTTGGCCTCAGATGTGTTGGTGTCACTAGGCATCACCCTAGGTAACTCGGGGGGTTGGAAGACCTGAGAGTCGATGAAGCCCCCCGGCTCTAGGCCACTAGGTAACTCGGGGGGTTGGAAGACCCGAGAGTCGATGAAGCCCCCCCGCTCTAGGCCAAAGTGAATCAAAGCCCCTGCATGTTGAACTTTACTAACCTCACAGGCCAGCAGCTGGGAAGCAGTAGCGATAAGGGAATCCTACATGCTTCTAGCTGACGGACAAGATTACTTGCAGAAAGAAACAGTGAGAACAAGCTGCACAGCCACAGTCGTGTAATGTAGCCAGAGGGAGAAAGGGGGAGAGGTGGGAATGGAGGGGGGGGGGTGAGAAAGGGCGGGGGAAGAAGGGAAAGGGTTAGCTGCAAAATGTATAAAAGATAAAGGGTGCTTATGTTGGTGTGCTTGATTTGAGACGTGCCTGTCTCCTTGCACCACTTTGAGATCTCAAACAAACTTTGATTGCTTCTCCACCCTGGTGTGTTTATTGACGTGACGCACACCGGGCAACGGACCCCGCTGTTGCTGTCCTCGGGCACTCTGTGCCGGCAACAGTTTTGGCGCCCAACGTGGGGCTCGAGGCTGAAATTTAGCCTTGCCCGGATCCCTCCTGGCGGCCGACGGATTGCGGCGACGACCGACGCCCAGCGCGCACCGGTGACTTCATCAGGGGCCTCGGCGGAGACGCGGTTTGGTCAACCCCAGAGGGCACAACGGTGCAACGCGCTCGAGTAGTGGAGAAGCAGCTGCGGGCAATGGTGAGGAACCGGTCCCATGGATAGGGCGACGGTGAAGAATCGGTCCCTTGGATAAGGTAGGAACAGTCCAGCGGTGTGGACTTTTACCTGTTTTGACCTGGGGATGCCCTAGGGTATGGGGCAGGGACAGAGTACTCCAGGCAGGGCAAGGTGTACGCCCTTAGAATGCATTCTGGTGCACTGGAAAGTGTTTGAATCGGATCCATTGACTAAAAATAAACTGAAAAGGTTCTGTACAGTAGACTGACCTCAGTACCAGCTGGAGGACCAGGAAAGGTGGCCACCGGAAGGATCACTTAATTATAACACAATCCTTCAATTACTTCTGTTTTGTCAGCAAACGGGTAAATGGAATGAACATATGTATGTACAGTTGTTTATGTTGCTAAGAGATAGGTCAGATATTTTGCAAAAGTGTAATTTGACTCCGACAGGTTCGGTAGTAACTATTGTTAGTCCCCAGAACCGCCCCCCACACACAGCTGTAATGGCAGGTCCGGGGTCCCCTTCGGCTATCACACCCCCACCATATAAAGACAAGGTGTCTCAGGTCCCAGAGATTGCCCTTTCGGTGGAATTTTATCCGTTGATCACCGAGACCGTGGTGTCCAGACATGGCTCAAATAGGAATCAGGCCACTACTATGCAGGTCTATACGCATGTGCCTTTTAACCCAGTGGACCTAGCATCCTTTAAGGCACAGGCAGGGGAATTCTCAACGAATCCAAGCAAGTTTATCTCGGTCTTTGAGGGGTGCCTGGCTAGCCATAAGCCTGACTGGGATAACTGTAATATCCTCATGAGGACCCTGCTGTTGAGGAGGAGGAAGAAAAAAAAACCTAAAAAGGTTAAAAAACCCAAAAACTGGGATTGGGAGCTTATGAACAATATCAAGCCAATTTGGCAGAGACCATCTAAGGAGGTCAAAGAAGATGAAATAACCCTCACCTTACCCCCCGAGAATGCGTGGAGAATGACCCTTGCAATTGAGCCCTCAGCCATGCAAGCCCCAGAGTGGAGCCAGAGGAAGGACAAAAGGAGGGTTAAAAAGCAGCTTTGCTGGACAGTGCTGGCCCAGGGATTTAAAAATTCCCCCACCCTTTTCGGCCAGGCCCTGGCCAGAGACTTGGAGGAGTGGGACAATGAGGACAGGGTCCTCCTCCTGCAATATGTGGATGAATTGTTAATTGCCGCTGTGGGTCTTGCTTTAAAGCCACTGTGAGCCTCCTGAACTTTGTTGGACTCCGAGGAAATCGGGTAGCACAGAGCAAAGCTCAGATCGCCCTCCCAGAAGTACAATACTTAGGGTTTCACATAAGGCAGGGGGAGCGCCAGCTTTCAAATGAAAGAAAGGAAGCTATCTGCCAAATTCCTATCCCAAGCAATCGTAAACAGCTCAGGGCGTTTCTGGGCATGGCAGGCTTCTGCAGAATATGGATCCCAGAGTTTGGACTGTGGGCTAAACCCTTGTACGAATGCGTTAAGGGAGCGGATCACGACCCCTTTCACTGGTCCTCAGAAGCCGACAAGGCATTTAAGGTTTTAAAAAGGAAAGCTATTGGACACCAGAGGTTGTACCGAGTGGAATCCTCAAAAGTGGGTGTGCTTGTCCTGGTTTGTTGCTCCAAAGCTCTGTATAGAAGTTATTTTACCGGAAGGGTGTATAATGGCAATATGTATGTGTTCATTGTTGGGAAAAGGTGTATGAGTGAAGAGTGGAAGTTTCCTTTGTAGGTTAAAAGAAGCCAAGAAAGGGAGAAAGAAAAAGAACAGAATGAGTTAACTGGAAAATATAGCTAGCAAGCTCAGTCCAAAGATAAGATGCTGGCTCCATCCAAGGATACTACCCACAGCTAAGACTTGGCTGACAACCAAGAAAAGGGGGGCCTGAATGTGCCCAAGCAACTATGAGATCTGCAAAATACTGCCAGGCATTAATGAAATGTGTTAGGTTTCTTTTCTCACAGATAAAAGAAGTGTTAACCAAAGACCCTAGCAGCCCTGGGTCTGCCGGATCTCTCTAAGCCGTTCCAACTGTATGTGCATGAAAGGAAAGGGGTGGCCCTGGGAGTGCTTACTCAGTTATTAGACACCTGGAAACGTCCCGTGGCATATTTCTCTAAACAACTGGATCAAGTTGCCAAGGGGTGGCTGGCATGTTTACAGGCGGTCGCAGCAACTGCCCTAGTGCTTGGGGAAGCTGAGAAACTGACACTGGGGGGAATTGTGCACGTGTATACTCCCCATATGGTTCAAGCCCTGCTGGATACTAAGGGTGGTCTCTGGCTTACACAGGCTCGGGTAGCTCGGTATCAGGCTAAACTTCTAGAAAATCCTGAAGTTACCCTACAGACCTGTCCCTCCCTTAACCCAGCCACCCTGTTACCGGAGACAGAGGAGCAGGAACACAACTGTTTGGAGGTCATAGATGCCCAATACTCCAGCCGCCCGGACTTAAAAGATCAACCCCTCCCAAATTCTGATTATGAGTGGTATACCGATGGCAGTAGTACTGTTACAAACGGACAAAGGAGGGATGGCTCCACTCCATGGAAGGAAAAATCCTCCTACCAAAGAATCTAATACGGCTAGTGCTACAGAAACTACATCAGACCACCCACGCTGGCAGAGAGGCTTTGCCCCTTGTTTTGCTCCGAGTTCGCGCTCTCCCTAAGGGCAGATTAGGACTCAGTCCCTTCGAGATTATGTTTGGAAGGGCATGGCCTATGAACAGTACACCGGTTCTGGCAGGGGAGTGGGAGGTAGGCTGTGGCTTCTTATCTCAGTATATGTGCTCTCTGTCTGCTGTTCTCTGTTCTCTCCACAGGTATACCAGAGATTTGCAGCCTCTCCCGCTGGATGCCCCTGTCCACTCCCTGCAACCTGGTGACTCCATTCTCATTCGGACCTGGAAGGACAAGCCTCTCCAAGAGAAGTGGAAGGGACCCCACACCGTCCTGCTAGTCTCCCACACAGCAGTAAAGGTCGAGGGACACAAGAACTGGATTCATCACTCCCGTCTGAAGGCAGTGCCCACTCCTGAACGGTGGACCGTCCAGCCTACGGAAAAGGACTACCAGCGACGACCTGGGACTTAAACTGTTATTCAAAAGGCAATAAGGCCTGCTGGGAATGCCCTGTGGTCTCTTTGGACAGTCGCAGTGCACTCCCCGCTAAAACTCTGAGCGTTGGTTGTGTTTATTTTCACAGGGCCAGCCTAACCTGGTGGCCTGGTCCCTTTTGTTTTTAGTCTGCCTGCTGTTGGTAATTATTATTTTGTGGGTATTTGGGGAATTGTAATTGTTCGACCCCAGGGTCACCTGTCCAAAATGAAATCAGGTCCAGGGTCTGCCACTGTGTTACTCTTTGCCATAGGGGCTCTCCTCTCATTGACTCCCGTTTCCCCCCAGGCACATGCGGGATGCAGAGGAATCCCTAAAATCTTAGAAACAAATACATATGAGGCCTTGAAGGTTTGCTTTGCCCAAGAGTTTAACATCTCTAACTGCTGGGTATGCTAAGGCCCAGGAAAGGGAACCCAGGGTTTTTTATTCCCTTTGGAGTTGATTGCCCGACCTGGGAGGTCTGGGGGGTGGCCTGGTGCGTCTTCTCCTCACAGATGTGGTACTGTGCCTGGTCACCCTCCTCCTGATTGCTTGTTTTAAGATGCTCCTCCGTAGACTTTGTGCCCCCCAAGTTCAGAGACAAGTTACAAATAAACAACCATCATATGGTTTGGGGGTGGGGTTGTTGCAGTGCAAGACAGAAAAGCCTGCAGTAAAAGTGGATGTGTGCATGAGTGGATTTGGGAGGCATGAGGGAGAAAGAGAGATCAGGACGTCTGATAAACAAAAATTAAACTAAACACTCAAGCCAATCAATATTAAAAGCAAAGCCTGAAGTGTGTCCCTGTGCAGAGGCTCAGCAAACAACTTAAACATCATTTAAGTCCCCCTGAAGACTTCAAAATAGGGCTGAAGTGAACCTGTTCTGGTACTTAGAACTTGTACTGGCCCTGTATAATTTCACTAACAGAATTTTCCTGAAGCAATTCTGCATTGGTTTCCTTACCTAGGTAGCCCCCTCTTGTCTCTTTCCAGGCAGACTCCTCAGAAGTCACAGCTGCCATTCCAGAGCTTCCGCTGTCTCACTGACAACACAACGCCAGTCACTGCTTGACCATCATGGTCTCATTTCACCAATTCTACGTGTAAGGATGTGGGAGTTTTGACCCTAAACCCACAGTTCATAACTAGCCCTCATACCCGGGCCACCACTCCCAGAGCTACTGGAAGTAGGAGCTAGTAGTAGCAGAGCTCTGACCCCTCCCAGGGATACTGTCCATGAGGTTCCTGATTGGGGACCATGACTGGCCCCACTGATTGGCATGACCATACTATATGAGCCAGAAGGAGGCACAGAAAATTGTCCGAGCAACTGAGAGACTTCCTGATTGGCTGCTGCACTGGAACTGCCTCTTGTTTGATCTCCGGTTTCTAATTCTGGCTCTGACCCTTGGCTTGGTTCCTGGACCCTGACTGTGGCTCTGATCCCTCGCTTGGACTCTGTCTCTGACCACTGGGCCCTTCTCCAACCACTAGGTCATTCTGCCCATGTCCTGGTGCTGACAGCTTGCTGAGATGACTAACACCTTGGAAGGACAGGTGCGGCCAGGCATGGGTCCAGTGGAGTTGCATGAGCAGGTAGCCCGCCTTCAAGCAGACAGCCAAGTGATGCAGGCACAGGCTACACAGCTGGCTGCTGAAAACCAGACACTGCAGGAGCAAATGCTCCAACTTTGGACTGAGAATGCCGCACTTTGGGCCTGATCATCGCCTGCACCCATCTCAATCCAGCACCCATCCCCCTGCCAGCGCGCTGTAATGGGACCACCATAGACTGCCAGATTTCATGGCTCAGGATTCTGAGACTGACAGAGCCTCTGGCCAATCAGAGAGCTCTGGACCCAGGCCTTTGGGAAGTAGCCAGCACCCCAAGTCAGTCTGATTGAGGAGATGGCTGGGCTAATAAGGGAGCCGCAGGTGAGGTCCTGGGGAGAGAGAGGGAGAGAGAGCAGCCCCAAGTAGGGTGAGGTGGCTCCTTTTCGGCCCTTCCCCTTTCTCCTGGTGTGGGGCGAGGGCCAACCAAAAACCCAGTAGTCCCCTACACATTACTCACAGTTATGCCCTGGGTACCTCCTTGAACTGTTTGTCTTCAGGCTTAGTCTGTCCGTACTTCAACTGGTGGTAGGCTGTTCCGACGTACAGGAAGTGGTCGCTGACCCTGCCTGGGGTGGCAGGAGCTTATAATGTCTTAGGCCTTGTCTACACTACGAGAGTAGTTCGAATTTACTTGCATCGAATTTTTGGAATCGATATTGCAAAGTCGAACGTCTGTGTCCACACTAAGGACAGTAATTCGACTTTGTGAGTCCACACTAACGGTGAAAGCGTCGACATTCGAAGCAGTGCACTGTGGTCAGCTATCCCACAGTTCCCGCAGTCCCCTCTGCCCATTGGAATTCTGGGTGTAGCCGGCAATGCCTTCTGGGTAACAAAATGTGTCGAGGGTGCTTTTGGGTAACTGTCGTCATCCGTCCATCACTCCCGCCCTCCCTCCCTGAAAGCGCCGGCGGGAAATCAGTTCGCGCACTTTTCCAGTCATTGACAGCGCGGATGCCACAGCACTGCGAGCATGGAGCACGCTGCGACCATCGCTGCAGTTGTGGCCGCTCTCAACGCCTCGCAGCTTATCATACACCTTTCCCTGAGGCAGATGCAGAAAAGTCAGGCGAGGAGGCTACGGCACCGCGGTGATGTCCTGAAGTCTGAGAGTAGCACAGACCTCTCAGAAAGCAGGGGACCCAGCGCCGAGGACATCACGATGGCAATGGGTCATGTTGATGCCGTGGAACGGCGATTCTGGGCACGGGAAACAAGCACTGAGTGGTGGGACCGCATAGTGCTGCAGGTCTGGGATGAATCCCAGTGGCTGCGAAACTTTCGCATGCGGAAGGGAACTTTCCTGGAACTTTGTGAGTTGCTGTCCCCTGCCCTGAAGCGCAATGACACCCGGTTGCGAGCTGCACTGAGTGTACAGAAGCGAGTGGCCATAGCCCTCTGGAAGCTTGCAACGCCAGACAGCTACCGGTCAGTCGCGAACCAGTTCGGGGTGGGCAAATCTACCGTGGGGGTTGTTGTGATGCAAGTAGCCAAGGCAATCGTTGATGTACTGCTGCCAAAGGTAGTGACCCTGGGAAACGTGGAGGCGATCATAGATGGCTTCGCAGCGATGGGATTCCCAAACTGCGGTGGGGCCATAGATGGAACTCACATCCCTATTCTGGCACCGGACCACCAAGCCACCCAGTACATTAACCGAAAGGGCTATTTTTCCATGGTGCTGCAAGCACTGGTGGACCACAGGGGACGTTTTACCAACATCTACGTGGGATGGCCGGGCAAGGTTCATGACGCTCGTGTTTTCAGGAACTCTGGTCTGTTTAGACGGCTGCAACAAGGTATTTACTTCCCGGACCACAAAATAACTGTTGGGGATGTGGAGATGCCTATAGTCATCCTCGGGGACCCAGCCTACCCGCTAATGCCCTGGCTCATGAAGCCCTATACTGGCGCCCTGGACACTGAAAAAGAACTCTTCAACTACCGGCTGAGCAAGTGCAGAATGGTGGTGGAGTGTGCTTTTGGCCGTCTCAAGGGGAGATGGAGAAGCTTACTGACTCGCTGTGATCTCAGCGAAACCAATATCCCCATTGTTATAGCAGCTTGCTGTGTGCTCCACAATCTCTGTGAGAGCAAGGGGGAGACCTTTATGGCGGGGTGGGAGGTTGATGAAAATAGCCTGGCTGCTGATTACGCTCAGCCAGACAGCCGGGCGATTAGAAGAGACCTGCGGGAAGCGCTGTGCATCCGGGAGGCTTTGAAAGCAAAGTTCCTGAGTGAGCAGGGTAACCTGTGACTTTTAAGTTTGTGTACAGAGAAGCTGAACCTGCCCCCGTTTCTTTACCCAGTTAATGTTGACTATCCTACCCAGTTACATACCCCCTTCACCCCCTTCCAACACACGTTTCGAAATAAAAATAGTTCTACTTTGTTAATGCACACCGTTTTTTTTAATACTGTTTTCGCGGGAATTTTTTAAAACTGGGACGCAGACTGTGGTGCGGAGCGGGTGTAGTGTAGTGACGCGAATGAAGCTTCTAAACTCAAGGATTGACGGGCTCCGCTGCGGTGGGATGGTTGTTTCAACGGAGCCTGTCACCCCTCCTGATCGGGACTGTGTGTATGGGGGGGCTATGTGACTTTGTGGCAGGGGGAGGACGATTACAGATCCCCTGCTGCATGGCTCTGTGATCCTGCATAAGGACTGCCGCTTAAGATCTGTAACTGCCCTCCCCCGCCACAAAGTCACAGAGCAACCCACCCCCCACCACATAACATGAAAACAACCTCCCAGACTAACCAGGGTAACTAGTCACTGCATCACTGCACTGTGTATGTGCCCTGCTGCTGTGCCTGCCCCCGCCTATGTACCCTGCCAAAGGTGACTGTCCTGTCCAATTACCAACCCCCTTTCCCCTCCTCCTCCAAAAGAACATGATTGAAACAGTAGTTAACATGAACGTATTTTTTATTATCAACTACACATGGAACTGGGAGGTGAAACTTGGACGGGGGCTTGTGTCAGGCGGGAAGGAAAGAACTTTTCAAGTTTTGGGGAATGAGAGCCTTCTGCTACTAGAGCTCTCTGCAGGGGTGGAGTGAGAGTTAGCAGGGACTCTGCCGCCTCTCCTTCTTTGCACTTTGGGTGAGGTGGGTATGGGACTTGGTGGCGGGGGAGGGCGGTTAGAGATGGACTGCAGCGGGGCTCTGTCCTCCTGCCTCCGTTCCTGCAGAACATCCACAAGGCGCCGGAGCGTGTCTGTTTGCTCCCTCAGTAGTCCAAGCAGCGTTTGAGTCGCCTGCTGGTCTTCCTGCCGCCACCTCTCCTCCCGATCCATGTTTGCTTGCTGCATTTGGGTCAATTTCTCCCGCCACTGGGTCTGCTGTGCTGCCTGGGCTTGGGAACAGGCCATAAGTTCAGAGAACATGTCCTCCCGTGTCCTCTTCTTCCTATGCCTAATCTTCGCTAGCCTCTGGGAGTGTGATGCCAGGCTAGGTTGTGAGACAGTCGCAGATGTGGCTGTGGGAATGGGAAAAAGGGAGTGAATTCCTCAGAAAGATAAATGTAGTTGTGAACCAAGAACATAGTCTTTCTCTGTGAACAAGACCATGCACAGCACCTATCACATGCGCACTCAGCACAAGGTCGAATTCTCGGCCTTCGCATTCAGTGCCTGGGGTCTTCCACAGCACATTTGAGAAGCGGGGCAGCACAACGGAATTTCTGTTGCAGGCAGACATGGTAAGCCGTAGACTTGTGGCAGTTTAAAACTTTTATATTACCACTGGCCTCATTTCACATTTAAAGCAATGTCAGTACCTGCTGCCAGCAATCCGGCAAGCGGGAACTCTGCCCCTGTCCCACCCCCTCGCGGCTGTCCCCAGGAACGATCCCTTTCGGCAGCCCCTCTCCCGCCTCCACCGCGTGGCTGCAAACCAGCGGTTACAGTTCTGTAAAGGAACGAGCAAGCAGTCCCAACACTAACATTCCCCTACCTAATTCAAAGCAGGTCACCATGGGCGACATCACCCTGATGAGGATCTCTGACAGCGAGAGAGAGAGAATGCTCCGGGAAAGCCTCCAAAGACCAGGGCCGTATGCCGCCCTGCTGTGCAGAGCAATGATTCCCGAGTACTTGATAGTCTCGTGGCGCGGCAACGTGTCGTACTTCGGAGGACCCAATAAGGCCGCTCTCCCCAGGAACCTCATGCAACGGCTTTCCAATTACCTCCAGGAGAGCTTCATCGAGATGTCCCGGGAGGATTACTGCTCTATCCCTGCACATATAGACCGCATTTTACTCTAGCTGCAGTAGCAGGGACTAAACAGTAGAGCGGCTTGGGCAGGACAATCACGGAAAACCGGACATTGCTAGATTTTTTTTCAAAACTTGCACTGCCCATGACTGAACCGTTAAGTGCCTAGGGCAAAGTAATCATGAACAACCCATTCTTTTAATTGTTAATATTCCTGTTCTGTTAAAAATAAATGTTTAGATGTTTACAACACTTACTGGATGATCCTTCACCAGATTCTGTGTCCGGGGTAACGGCTGGGGAGGGTTGGTAGGGGATCTCTGTAAGGGTGATGAAGAGATCATGGCTGTCGGGGAAATCAGCGTTGTGAGCGCTGCCGACTGCCTCGTCCTCCTTATCTCCTTCCTCATCTTCCCCGTCCGCTAACATGTCCGAGGAACCGGCCGTGGACAATATCCCATCCTCAGAGTCCACGGTCAGTGGTGGGGTAGTGGTGGCGGCCGCACCGAGGATGGAATGCAGTGCCTCATAGAAACGGGATGTCTGGGGATGGGATCCGGAGCGTCCGTTTGCCTCTTTGGTCTTCTGGTAGCCTTGTCTCAGCTCCTTGATTTTCACGCGGCACTGCGTTGCATCCCGGCTGTATCCTCTCTCTGACATGTCTTTTGAGATCTTCTCATAGATCTTTGCATTCCGTTTCTTGGAGCGCAGCTCAGAAAGCACGGACTCATCGCCCCACACAGCGATGAGATCCAATACTTCCCGATCAGTCCATGCTGGGGCCCTCTTTCTATTCACAGACTGCACGGCCATCACTGCTGGAGAGCTCTGCATCGTTGCCAGTGCTGCTGTGATCGCCACGATGTCCAGACAGGAAATGAGATTCAAACTGGCCAGACAGGAAAAGGAATTCAAATTCAAATTTTCCCGGGGCTTTTCCTGTGTGGCTGGTCAGAGCATCCGAGCTCGTACTGCTGTCCAGAGCGTCAACAGAGTGGTGCACTGTGGGATAGCTCCCGGAGCTATTAGCGTCGATTTCCATCCACACCTAGCCTAATTCGACATGGCCATGTCGAATTTAGCACTACTCCCCTCGTCGGGGAGGAGTACAGAAGTCGAATTAAAGAGACCTCTATGTCGAACTAAATAGCATCGCAGTGTGGACGGGTGCAGGGTTAATTCGATGTAATGGCGCTAACTTCGACATAAACGCCTAGTGTAGACCAGGCCTTAGTGGTTTATTTCACCATGGTTGTAACTGTGTTTATTGAGTGGCTGGGAAAGAGCATTTCAAAAGCTAAAGAATTAAACAGTGAGTTAATTACGTTCAATTGTGCAGCTAGTCTTTCTTTGTTCGACACACGTTGTTTTCTGTCCTCAAGGTGATAAAGAAGGTGCTTAAAGTGTCTTGGTGAGAAAGGCCCATTCAGTTCATGCAATGAAATCCTGTCTCACTCTAGACGATGGCATGTGTGGGAGATGGCTTTCCCAGGGAGATAAAGAGCATGTTGGATATTTGGTATTTGGGACAACTTGGATCCCAGCTTTCTTGCAATGCAATATTCTCACCAACGGTGAGTTCAGATATGAGGTTGCTTCTTACAGAATGGGAAAATAAACACAAGCCAAGCCAAGTTCACCAGGTCAAGGATGAGATGGGAGCTGTCTGCAGGACAGTGACCGGCAGTCACGGCTGAAAGGGAGTTCCGATGCTTGCAGTGGGCTCTCACCAGCAGGAGTCAATGGTATGGAAGTCTATAAGAGAGCTTCCTTCCCTAACACGTGGGTGTTTGGGGGAACAATCCTCTGGGGCTCAGCTCCTTCTGAGTCTCTTACAGCTGTGTAACCTTCCAAACAAACAGCAAAGGCATTTTTCTGTGGGAAAGTGTCAGCTTCCTTCAGCCTCATGCTGACAACCATCCATTGTTTGTCTCCATTCAATGACCCACGGAAAACCTCTAAGCTGGCAGATCTGAACACCTGGGCTTCCCAGATGCAATGGCATGGGCCAGGCAGAATCTATTTTCTGTAGTTTGTGTGCTAAATTCAGGGCTCCTGAATGGGAGGTCTGACCAGCTCAGAGCAGCTCATGGTTCAGCAGCTCATGTGAGGCCGGGTTTGAAACTCATGGTTACAGGTTCTGGCAATTTAAGCAAAACGCTTTATATGTGAACATGAGTCCATGTGCCTGAGACCTTTGCAGATTCTGCTGCCTGACCAAGAAACGTTTGTTGATGTTACTTATTTCAGGGAGTTTAATGAGTAAAAGTCAGGACTTGCGGGTACTATTCCTGCCTCTGCCACTGCCACACAGTGTGACTTTAAGGAAGTCATTCACTTCTCTGTGAAGCTTCCCCATCTGTGGAATGAGGCTAAGAAACAACAGCCCACAGATGAAGCGCTAGAAGGCTGAATTAATCAACGTTTGTAAAGTGCCCCTTTGGTGAAGTGGATGATAATATCGAAGGACTTGGGAGCAACATCAGGGTTCTTTTCTAAAAAGGGTTTAAAACAGGGCATATGTTCCTCTTTGTTTGTTTTGTCTCTAAAAATAGGTGACCACTTGGTGTGAACTTTCCCACTAGTTTTGTTTGTTGTCCTTTGAATTTTCTATATAGCGTTTTAATGAGAAATCTGTGAACCCGGGCTCTGGCTGAAAATTGCTTTTGGCAGGGCAACTTTTTGTTGTTGTCTTGTAACTCAGAAAACATGCACAGACCTGACTGTCACTAACAGCCAAAATGTGACTTGAGTGTTTCTTTGGAACTCAAACAGCTGGAGACTTTTTATTTTGAAATGAAAGTGGAGATTTTGAAGGACAAGGCAGCAGCCTCAGCGAAGCACTGTGGTTTCATACTGCCATGCTCTCTCAAGGGTGGGGGCTACTTTTCTGGAACGGTATGAGAAGGCCTGCAGGACCCAGACCCCATAGACGAGAGACCCCCAATACCTGTGCAGTGGGATTTTCTTTTGACTGTACTATAATACAATATAAAAACCAGCACAATAAAGTTAAAATTTTCAATCAAGTCACACAGAACTGTTTCTGTTTTCTTCCAAAACAAACCTTTGGAATTTCACTCCCAGGAGATTTTGAAAATCCAGTTTTCATTTGGAAAAAAAAGGAAATTTCCTGCACAAGAGGAATTGCGGGTTCCAAGCATCTCGGATGTCGAGCATTTCCTCAGGATGCTGCTCTCTTTCCCTCTCCCCTCTGCAGGGGTTGAGTACAGTAGGTAGCTGGCGTGAGGCTGTTGCTTTTAAAGTGCCCAGCTCTAGTCCCAGAGTTGTCTCCATTCTGGGCCCTGTGGTAGCAAGGAGAGGAGCAAGCAGGGACAGGCAGGAAGTGTGAGAGGGAGGGGCAGGTGGGCTTGAGGATTTCTGGGCAGTCACCATTTGCCTCTGGAATTTCCTGCCCTTTTGTCAGGGGTTCAGCTACAATCTGCTTCTCATTCTGCTTGGCCTGCTCTCACTGATTTTCCTGAGCTCTGTCTAGCTGATAGGATGGGTCAGGCCTCTAGCCAGTGTCCCTCTGGAATTCCAATAAAAGAACAGGAGTACTTGTGGCACCTTAGAGACTAACAAATTTATTTGAGCATAAGCTTTCGTGGGCTACAGCCCACTTCATCAGATGCATGTAGTGGAAAATACAGTTGGGAGATATATATATACACAGAGAACATGAAACAATGGGTGTTACCATACATACTATAACGAGAGTGATCAGTTAAGGTGAGCTTTTATCAGCAGGAGAGAAAAAGAACTGTTTGTAGTGGTAGTGAAAATGGCCCATTTCCAGCAACTGACAAGAAGGTGTGAGGAACTGGAGGAGGGCACGGAGGGAAGCAGGGGGAAATAGTTTTACTTTGTGTAATGGCCCATCCACTCCCAGTCTTTATTCAAGCCTAATTTAATGGTGTCCAATTTGCAAATTAATTCCAATTCAGCAGTCTCTCGTTGGAGTCTGTTTTTGAAGTTTTTTTGTTGTGATATTGTGACTTTTAGGTCTATAATTGAGTGGCCAGGGAGATTGAAGTGGTCTCCAACTGGTTTTTGAATGTTATAATTCTTGACGTCTGATTTGTGTCCATTTATTCTTTTGCGTAGAGACTGTCCGGTTTGGCCAATGTCCATGGCAGAGGGGCATTGCTGGCACATGTGCAGGTGAACGAGCCTCTGATAATGTGGTTGATGTGATTAGGTGGGATTAGGCTCGTTCTGCCTTTCCGGCGGTGACAGACCTGGTCTGAGCAGCACTGGAAGTGGAGGGGACTGTAGGAAAAGCCACACAATTAAGGGCCTTGTTGGTGTCCATGGCAACATATCACCAAATCCTTTCTTCCCAGGAAAGGGGAAAAGGACACTTTTATCTCCTCTGTGACATTCCAATCCACCTCTCTCCAGCAAGAACAGCAACAGCAGCATGATAAACTCTCCTTTTCCCCTTTACATTTCCCAGAGCCTCACCAGCCATGGCGATGAGATGTTTCAAAGCAATTTAATAAAAACCCAGGAGGAGATCTATTCACAGCAAACATAACAGGAGCTGGGCAATTAGAGAGAGTTTCCCACTCTTCTACTGCAGAGCTGCTCGGTTTCTGTACAGGCTCTTTCTGATCTTTTTCTGTTCCTTTATTCACGGAGTTCAGCATCTTTGCACAACACTCTCATATCTAAGTGGTGGAATTGTTGAGATTTGTGCTCCTCACATTGTGTATCTAGGATAACTCAGATAGAATGCAATGTTTTCGCTGTGAATATCAACAGCTTTTAGCAGCCAGAGTACAGCAGCAAGCTCCCTGGAGCCTACTCCGCAGCTTGCGCTCAGGATGTTTGAATCAGATCACTTCCTTGCTGCTGCTTATAGACATCTAGTGACTCCACTGGTCCCATGCAGTCTGTGCCCCTATATTTATCTGCATCATGTGTTCTCCAAGGCATGATCCTCAAACCTCCTCCCACCTTGCCCCCACTCCCAAAAAGCTATTTGACTTCAATGGGAGTTTTGTGAGTGCAAGGACTGCAGGACTCTAGTCTTGGTATTATTGCTATTAGGCCTAACTGAAATTTTCACAGCTGATTAGCGGGATTAGGCACCCAGTTCAAATTCATCTGAATGGGAAAAATCATCCCGATTCTTTAGGCAGTTTTGAAAACCTGCCTCTATTTTGTGATTTATTATCTGTAGTACATCAATGCTGTTAGAGGCTACTCACTTCCAAAGCAGAGAGATGCTGATGATTGAAGATGCATTCCCTGCCCCAAGGAGCTCTCTTTTTAGTTGTCCAAAGCAATACTACAACTGTACATCAAGGATGGCCTCTGTTTTCTGGGTGCAATTTGCAATCCTGTAACCTATTTCCCTGGCATTTTTTGCATTTCCACTGGAGCTGCAGGTGCAGATGGTAAGTACCTGGCTAGTGTCCCCAGCTGAGTTGTAGGTACAAAGTTGCACCCATAAGGGGTGGGCAGCCGTTTGACAATGTGACCCTTAATCCTGGTAAACATCAGCTCTAGTGGGTTTACCAGGACTTGCATTTGTGAAAACAAAGGAGTCCAAGTGCGACAGGCTGCTGAGCTGCTCCCAGCTCAGGCTGCTCGGATTCATGCTGCTTCTCCATCAGTTCCCAGGAGGCAGGAGGTGTTGTATCTGCCATCAAACAAGTAGATGCACTAGAACCCAGCTAATTCACAGCGGCTGCAGCCCGGGGGCTGGATGGAATGCATGGTAACCCAGCCAAGTCTCCAAGAGCAAATGTCACTGGGTCTGTAGGATTAATTGCTACAGGGGAGCCAAGCCAGGGCTCGCCCTGACCAAGTCAGGGTCTGTGTTGAGTGCATCCTGGCTGGGAGTCACGGGATGTACATATCACAGTGGAGCTGCATTGAGGCAGACAAACAGGCAGATGACTGGGAACACCAGCGGAAGTTTGACCCAGGGCATCCAAACTGCATGCTGAGGAGAGATTCCCAGGGTTCATTGTTCCCCCTCCCACCCAGAGAAATGGAAATCGTCCTTGTCATCACAGTTGGGTGCCTGACCCTGAGAATGCGGCACCTGCAGCAGCCTGGGGCAGGAGTCACACTGCCAGTGAAGGTGCATGACTCAGCTCCTCGGAGCCAGGATGTGCCTGGCCCCAGTGGAAATTGCACCTCTGCCTCTGGTCTGGGTGTGCTGTGGCTTCATAACCCATGGTTGGTGGTGACTGCTACTGCTGGCTAAGTCTGGGGCCTTGGTGAAAGCCTGGCCTGAGCATGCCCTGTATGTACAGCCTGGACAAAGCCCTTCCAACTCACGCAGCAGGATTCGAGCAAGGAGAACTTGGCTTATCCTGGTTGGCCCTTCCTTCTGCCAGGCTTCAGCAGACTTCTAGGCCAGCTGGTTCACCAGATTGCAGGAATCAGGTAGTCCAGGAAACCAGCTGGCCCAGGACACAATTATCAGAGAAGTCAGACAAGGGGCTGAGAGGTGTTGTGACACTCTGTACCCCAAAGCAACACCCTGGCACCCCCATATTCACCACTGTCATAATTATGATATGTTTTGTACAAAGTATGCCTTGTGAGATATCATTTTAAAAGTCTTGATCTGTTGAATGTTAATATCCTGTTGGATTGTAAGTGCTATCGTTGTATGGGAAGTTATGAAGTTTTGCTATGTGTGTGTTACTGAGATATGTTGTGAGGTTGGGAACACCCACAAGCAGCCTTTCAGGTACTACACTAGAGAAACCAGACAGCATGGATGGCCCATTCAGGGGAATCCACACTACCAAGGACTATCACAGGATCTGTATACAATGAAGGCTTCGTAGAGGGGAGCACGTAGACAATGGACACTGCTTGATGCATGTCATAGCAAAAGATCTTTCCAGCAAGCTGGAGGAACCTATAAAGGAGGGGATGTGACTTTATCATTTGTCCTCACTCCCCCCATAACTCAACACCTGGAAACACATCTGGAGGAAAAAGACTGAACTGGGGAGGTGGTGCCAGGCTGGAAAGGCGAATCCAAGCTTGTGTATTAAGGATACGATACCGTCAGGGTCAGACACTGCTTCATTAAAATCCTGTCTAGTTTATAGAACTCAGACTGCGATTTTACTTTTTATTTCGTAGGTAACCAACTCTGATCTATACAATTAATACTTATAATCACTTAAAATCTATCTTTCTGTAGTTAATAAATCTGTTTTATATTTTACCTAAACAGTGCTTTGGTATGAAAGGCTTGGGAAATCAGGAAAAAGAGCTGGTGCATGTCCTCTCCACATTGATAGGGGGGGGGGGCAGACTGAGTAATAAACTTACACTGCTCAGGCTTCTGACCAGGGCAGGACTGTACAGCTCTGAGGTCCTAGGCTGGCGAGCTGTGGGGAACTGGCTGGAGCCGCCCTGTTGTTGGTTCATGAGTGGCTGGGAGAAGCATTCATGTAACTCAGCTGGGTCTGTCCCTGCCTGTGGATGTCTGTGTAAGTGCAGTACCTGGAGGGGTTTGCAGCTTGTCACGGCATCACAGTGTGAGAGGGAGCCCAGGTTGGTATCCCAGTTCCAGGTTGCACCCGGGGGAACCCGTCACAGGGGCTCAGCTGCCCCAGCCCATCAACTTTCTATTCCTCCCCTTCTCTTTTTTCAAATCCTCTTTTACCGTCCCTGCCTTGTTCCTCTGCTCTCCTTCCCTTTTCTCTTCCAACCTAGGTTTTCGAAGCTCTCTGCTCCGGTGTGCACTGCAGTGGAATGATCAGTTGTTTTCCTGCTCAGCTGAGCCAGCCCCTGCAGAATCTTGCTGGGGACTGACAGCAGTGGCTGGTGGTGGGGGGACCAGCTATTCAGAGCAGGAAGTTGGTGGCAGGAGCCATGGCATTAATTAGAAAATGTAACATGGCCTCATGAGAGAGAGAGAGAAGGCCCAGTGGCCAGAGCCTCTTGTGCAACCTCAGGCTGCCCTAGAATTGTACTCTACAGCAGGGGTTCTCAACCTTTTTCTTTCTGAGGCCCCCACAACATGTTATAAAAACTCCACGCCTCAGCTGTGCCACAACAACTTTTTTCTGCATATAAAAGGCAGAGCCGGTGTTAGGGGACAGCAAGCAGGGCTATTGCCAAGGCCCCACACCTCAGGGACCCCCGCAAAGCTAAATTGCTTAGGTTTTGACTTCAACCCCAGGTGGCGGGGTTCAGGGCCCCAGGATTCAGCCCTGCATGGCAGGACTTCACCTTTCTGCCCTGGACTCCACTGAGTCTAACACTGGCCCTGCTTGGCAGACCCCCTGAAATCTGTTTGCGGTCCCACAGGGGGCCCCAGACCTCTGGTTGAGAACCACTGCCCTACAGCACCAGCTACTCCACCGTGGCAGCCCGACAGTACTAACTGACCAAAATCCCCCCCCGGCGCCCAACCTATCCCTGGATAGTCCGTCTGTTCTAGGTATTCCTGTAGCACCCAGGACAGCAGGGCTGGAGTGCATCATGTGAGCACAAATCAGGGCCAAATGCCAACAGCGCTTCAGCAACCAGCTCCATCTTGAAGTGCCAACCAGCTCCAGCAGTGCTGCATCCTGAAGCCGGGTCAGTCGCCACTTAGGGTGACCAGGTGTCTGGTTTTCATTTTCGACCGGGACACCCGGGTGGCTCCAGTCAGCACCACTGACCAGGCGCAGCTCCTATTGGCCGGGTCAGGGCAGGGTGAACTTGCGCGACTCGCGAGCGCTCAGCAGGTGGCTGATGAGGGGTCATGGCACATGCCCCTCTCGCTGCTGCCAGCCCTCATCCCCTCGCACTCCTCCTGTGGCGGGCTCGAGCTGTGGCATGTGCCCTGCAGTGAACCGCAGTCTGTCGCCCCATCGCCGGCACCCAGGTGTTCAAGATCTGTATCCCTGTCTCTGAGTGCTGGGACTAGGGCTGCTGGAGGGGAGGGGAGGAGAACGAGATGAACCCAGTGCCCAGCCCAGCCTGGCCACCTTGGGAAGATGGGGACGGGTCCAGCCTGGCAGCACCCCGCCCCCTGCCCGGGACAGTCCTTCTGAGTCCACCACTGGCCCCAACAGCCCCAGACTCTGGGCAACTCCTCCCCCTCAGTCCTGTACCCCCATCACTGCATCCCTCCCCACCCCAACCCCCCACACCTCCACCCCCCTCACTGCATCCCTCCCCTATCCCATCCTGCCCTGCCCCCCCACACTTACCCATCCCAGTTCTGTACCCCCATCACTGCATCCATAAACTCCATTACTCTCCTGACCTCTTATCCCAGCCACTGCTCTGCCAGGCCTAGCTCGCCTGCAAGCACAGCTCCCGCTGGTACCTTCTCCAAAGCAGGAACGTTGCCAGAGAGGTGGAGCTGAAGAACTGATTAACCAATCTGGGATGCTCCTCCGGGAGTTCCCTGCTATCTATACAGGGTGAGCCAGGTGAAAGAGAGGCACAGTGGGGAAGGCACTGACCTAGGACTGGGTGGAATGGCGTTCTTTTCCTAGCCCTGTGCTGAAGGAAATAGGACACCTCACTTTCCATGTAAGAGGAGGGATACTGGTACTGACCCTCCTGGGATGATGTTAGTCCCATTTTGCCAACTGGGCAGTACAAAGTCCTCCCCAATAGGCTGAGGGCACGGACTTACCTCAGCTATGATGCATCCTCCCCCCGCCTGATGTGTCTCCTGATGCCTGCTAACGTCATAAGGAAGCATGAAGAGGTTACACTTGAGATGAGAGGCGCCCTGCACCCTAAGAACCAGACTCCCAGATGCCCCAACGGGAAATCTCTGGTCCCATTGCATGCAGGTGTTTCTTCTCTTCACCACAGACAGTTCCTAGGCAACCACTTGTCAGTGATAGGTTTGAATAGAAGGTTTCTCTGAACACAGAAGGAACTTACACATACACACTTGCTTAGCAGAACTCCAGCTAATGAGATGATTAAAATGCTACAAACATGGCTGGAAAAAAGGCTGCACTGAAAGGCCAGTACATTGGAATTCTTTCTCCCTAATTACAAGTGATTGCTTTTTGGCACGCACTCAACCTGCCAGAACACTGAGGCGTTACACATATTCACATAGGCATTAGATCATTGTTTGAATGACTTATTGGCAGCCCAAATCTGAAGAAAAAACAGCTTCAAGAAGACCATGGTGAATTGGGTGAAGGTGTTTCCTTTCATGTCACTCACTCACCTATTGTGCATAGAGGTGGCATCCCCACGATCTCCTCTATAACGGCACATCACTCACACACCCACTGAACTCCTGGGCAGGGATGCCATGCTACCATGGTGCCCTCTATACCTGCATATCACTGGCTCAGACACATCGGTGAACAGATGTGTTCTTTGTCACTAGTGAGCTCTGAGCCAGACTCCTGGCCATTCTGCCGCTTTGCTGCTGTACACACACATATTTTGCGCATGTATTTATTTTGGGTAAAATTTTCAAAAGGGCCTTAGTCCTATTTTCAAAAGTGACTTAGGCATCTGGGGCAGATTTTTACAGGCACCTGGGTGTCGGACAGCTAGGCACTTTTGAAAATCCTACCAGTTGCCTATCTGCATCGTTAGGCTCCAAAATACCTTGAAAAATCGGCCATAAGTCATTTTTGAAAATGGGACTTAGGCTCCTGTGTAACTGAGGCATGTTTGAAAGTCTTACCCTTTGTGATTTTCAAGAAGTCTGCAGGCACTTTTTTAGTTGTTCCTCCTGCGATATCCTTGTTTTTAAATGAAGCAAATTAACAGATGGAAACACCCCTCGCCCTGACTTACAGCACTGCCTTGCCCAGTGGTAACAGGGCGCAGAGCATTGACATTGTTGCTGGTAGCATTGGTCTTAGTGCAGCACTAGGGACCATGGTGGAGATGGGGGCCCATGGAGCTGGGTGCTGAACGGATGACAAACCATCACACTGAGTAGACAAGACTGACAAAGGGCAAGAGGGGAAGCAGGGAGGGGGAGTGACTTACCCAAGGCCATTCAGCAGGTAAATGGCAGGGCTGGGACTAGAGCCTCATCGACTGCCCTGTCCTCTAGACCCAAGCTCTTGCCACCCCCACCAGATATGATTATTAATGCTACCTCTAACAGAGCATGAGTGGATTCATTCACTGGCCAATGTCACACAATAAGTCCGTGGTGGAGCTGGCATTGTCATGCAGATTGCATGGCTCCCGGCCTACAGCTCTAACCACTCACCTTGCATTTAGGCCATGGCTATACCATAAACTTTGGTTGACCCAAGTTACATCAGTGTAAAGCTGCTGCTGTCAGTATATCCCTCATGTACATGCATGCTTGGATCTTCGCATCAGTGCTGCATATACACACCAGGAGTGTTTGTGTTGATGCACAGTGCAGTAGGTATCCCAGCAAAGAGGATGGAGCTCGGCTGTTCTCAGAGGTGGCAGATGACAGAACAAGGAGCAATGGTCTCATGTTGCAGTGGGGGAGGTCTAGGTTGGATATTAGGAAACGCTAATTCACTAGGAGGGTGGTGATGCACCCTAGGTTACCTAGGGAGGTGGTGGAATCTCCATCCTTCAAGGTTTTTAAGGCCCGGCTTGACAAAGCCCTGGGTGGGATGATTTAGTTGGGGTTGTTTCCTGCTTTTTGTTCTCTTCCAACCCTAATCTTCTATGATTCTATAAAGACAGGATACTGGGCTAGATGGACCCCTTTGGTCTGACCCAGTATGGCTGTTCTTATGTTCTTATTTGTTATGAATCCCAAACCCATGCCAAGCTCACCTGGCTTCAGAACCAGTTCAAAAGTCAGAGCAGGTTATGCAAGTGACCTTGATACTTATATGAACCCCATGACCATACAAAGCATGTCTAATTTATACTGGAAACAACCTTGTGAGCTAACATTCCCATTTTGCAGAGCGGGAGCTGATACAGAAAGACTAGGGCCCCAATTTGTAAAGGCATTTAGGCATTGTTCTGCTCAGTATTGCAAGGGCTACGTAATTTAGATGGCTAAATCACTTGAAAATGGAGTGGCCTGTTTATACTACATCTAACTCATGAGTTTTAGGTCTGTGCTGCGTAAAGTCTTGGCTGCTGGTTCCTGGATGGCCAGCTGCTCACATAGTGATGGTTCCTCTTGCATGTTTCTGCTGCTAAATTTCATAAAAAGAATCAACAGGTCCATGAAACACTTTTGCACGTAAGCAATTGTTTAAACTGCCACTAGCCTTGTGAATGGCAGTATCTGCTCTGCCACATCATGCCATGTCACGTGAGACATTTTCACAATCACACATGCACACATTTTTGTCTACCCACTTGCACACAATCTGGGCTGCCTCAGGGACAATGAGCTGACATGGTGCTCCCTAGAATAGTGACAATACTGATGGAAAGCAGAATTTTTAAAAGTGAAACAATCGTTTATTATTGTGTAGATTGCAGGTTGCTACAGGCCATGCTATTCCCTGGAATGTCCATTCCCAGGACTCCATGCTTTGCCTGCACATTCATGGTTATTTTCAGGACTGCAAGGGGACTATTCTGCCTGTAGTGAATAGAAAGGGATGTGGTTGGTGCCATTGTGAATGGGGGAGGAGTTCATGAGACAACCTTCAGATTGAAGTGTAATGAAAACATTTGAGATTCCAGTTCTGAGCTGCGACCTCCTGAGGGGCCCCAGGAAATGCCGTGCCTGTGTAAATTGATCTTGGGGGATATGACTTCTCCATCCCATTCCAATGATCTAATCCTAGTACTCGGAAATGATGGATTTTGCCCTACGCTAACTTACTATGGCAACATGGTCCAGTTGTTACAGCAGTGTGTGTGGAGATGGGGCCTTTGGGCTCTACGCCAGTCTCTGCAATTCACTTGCTTGAGGAACTTGAGCAAGTGTGTTCAGCACCCAGCAGCTCCCACTGGGCACAAGGGATGATTGCCCTCTTCCCCCCCCCTCCATTGGGAACAATGGAGAACCCCCCCCCAAAAAACAGTGCAGATTCCCCCCTCCTCTCCTCTCTCATGGATAACAATGGAGCTGATGAGCGCCAGGCACTTCAGAAACTCTGACCTTTGGTGCTGAATTTCTCAGGGTGCCCATTGATACTGAGTGTCTCCATTTTCAGTGTCCAACTTCAGATGGCTGGGCCGGGACAGGTGACGGGATGGCCCAGGGAAGTCTAGAGGGGTGAGACTGAGTTCTTTAGTTCAGCCCTAGGGGGATGGACCCAGCTGCCACTAAGAGTCTGATGGTAGAGCTGATGGGGCTCAGAACTTCCCTGGAAATAAAGGCCCCTCCCAGTCAGTGCCCGGGTGAAGGAGAAGGGCAAGCATGCACTGTGCCAATTGGCCCTTCCTGTCCTTCTGATGGCTCCGCTGGGTCACAGAGTAAAATGCAGCCCCACTAGATATGGCTCCTGCGGTCACACAGAGACTGGCCAAGACAGCACTGGGTCCCCATGCCCTATTGGGAGGCCTTGGTGCTTGGCCTCTCCTATACGTTTGCAGCAAGGCAGCGTGGTTTGAGCTTTGCTGTGGGAGGGGGCAGTTTCCTTTTATCCCCCCTCAGGGCAGTTGTCCGTGATCTGTTCTCACAAAACACTGTCACATGTAAACACCAGAGCAGAGCTGTGTTTGTGCATGGCTGGGGCCAGTAACTTGACCAGGGGAGCTCATGTGACACAGGCCAAGGACACACACAGATCAAGTGAGCCCTGTTTACACAGCCTGGCAAACAGACCTTCCCTGGTAACCCCCTACTGGCATCATCCCAAAACCCATCATTAGTGGGAGGAAATTCCTCCCGGATGTGGGAGAGGGGAGTGAACCGGCTTCGTCTCTGCAGCGCCCATCAGGGTTTCAAAGCCTGAACTCCCAGCCAACAGCACATTGCGTAAAGCCAGGCATAAAGGAACCTGACCTACTTTGAACAATTAGTGGTAATTGGCAGCTCTTTCCAAACAACAGCAAATCCCTTAATCACCAACAGCTGCTTTGCCCGGCCTTGAAGTCAGTCTGGAAGCCCCTCACGTCAGGGGCTGGAGAGTGTTCTCGGCCCAGAAACGCCAGTGGAAGAGGACCTGCTAGCTGCAGGAATGGGCAGGAATCTACCCGGGGGCAGTTCCAGCACAGTGTCAGAGGATGCGGTGAGCAGGGCCAGTACGAACACTTGGCAAGATGCACCAGGCATGGTGAAGATGCTTGTCAGAGATGTGATAAATGGGTCCTGTGGGACAGCATGAATCACGTCAGGTTCACTAAAGGCTCAGAGGATGAGAGGCCTCCTTTCCTGCTGCATAGAGCTGGGAGTGAGCTGGCAAGAGAGGAGCAGACCGAGTGGAGAACAAGGGGGTCTGGCAGTTCTGTACAGGACTGGGACTCAGCTCTGCCATTGGCTCACTCCGTGACCTCAGGCAAGTTGTGATCCTACTCTGTGCCTCAGTTTCCCTGTCTATAGCATGATCCTGACCTGCCTCAGGTTCAGTGGGGCTGGAGGCACATTTCAGCAATTCCTAGTGGCTTTGTCTCCACTACACACAGTGGCCCTGTGTGAACAATGGAGCCAGCTGCCCCGGAGCTGAGCATGCTTCGTCCTGCTCTGTGCTGATTGCCATGTCCTGGCTGCATCGTGTCAGCTAACTTGGCTCCTCACAGTTGCCTCCTGGCAGGTTAAAATATCGGAGTGAGACAAGGCCTCTGAGTGCTGTCTTGGACCATTGTCAGGCCTGAGCATTCAGCCATTCTCTGAGGCAGAGTCTTCCAGGGCCACTCTCCTGAGTTCTGCTGCTTCCCTCCCTGCTAGGGTGACCATATTTCCCTATGCTGTATATGGGACATCTGGTAAAATTACTCTTATTCAAGCGAGTTCAGCGGCAATCAATCAGAACTACACAGTACAAACGTTCAAATTAACATCAAGTTGACTGAGCCCCTGTTAAAAAGAAATACTGCTAGTTGGATTCTTTTTATTTACCTTATCATTAAGGCTTTAGGGTTCACACGGGAAGGGATGACATACATTCCTCCACCCTCACGGGGAGAGGTGACACACCCACACTCCTGTACACCTCTCTCACATGGGGGGTGGGGGTGACAACCAACCAACTCTCCCTGCCCGGCGCTCTCCGCCCTCCATGCCTGGCTGGGCCCCTGGGACGGACCCGCCTCTCCTGGTACCTGGTGAAGCCTGTTCCCAAAGCAACACATGGGCAGGGGGCATGCAGGGTCACATACCCCTGCCCCCTTCAGATTTCTGCCAGGGCTCAGACCAGAATGTGGCCAGCAGCAGCCTTTCGGCACTGTGCGGGAGGGAAGGGACGGAAGCTGCTTCCAACCACAGGGGAGGGGGGAGGGATGACCTGGCCCATGTCTCTGCAGAGCTCATCTCTTCCCCCCAACCCCCGCTCCCCTGTGGCTGGAAGCAGCTTGTCCCTTCCTGCCCACAGTGTCGAAAGGCAGCTAACATCTCCAGGCTGCTGCTGGCCACTGACATAACCCAGCCACCTCTGGCTACAGCACAGGCAGGAAGGGGTTAAGCCCTAAGGATACATTGTGCACCAGGGCCCAGGGACTGCAGGGGCTTCAGCAAACCTGGTGGCTCAGCAGGGGAAGGTGCCTAGGGGATGGAGCAGCCCCACACTCTCGGAGGGCAGGACCCAGGGCGGGGGAGGCAGGGAAAGAGGATGCTAAGCTCCTGCCCCGGGGGCCCTGTGGAGCCTGCAGGGTCGGGGCACAAATAGACTGGAAATCGCTTCCCTCCTGCCACTCCAGAGCTTAGTTGACGGGGGGAGAGGCTTCCCTGTGCCAGCGCTGTGCGGGACTCTGGACTTGGGAGGGTCTTGGGCTTTCCTGGGGCACTGGCCCAGCCAGAGGCAGTGGGGGAAGGAAGGAGCCTGCCTGCCAGGCTGCTGGTGAGCTGAGCACTCCCACCAGGGGCTGGTTCTCCGCACAGCACTGGGAGTGGGACATGCCCCGCTGGGGGGGATATGGAGGAACTTCGCGGCTGGGGCGGGCGAAGGGGTGAAGCAGGAAGAGGACAGAAAGAGCGGGAGCACATAAAGGGCCAATGGGTGGGCAGCAGAGGTGACATGTAACCATAGGCGCCAACTTCTAATGGCACCGGTTTGTGCTCGACCTCCCTCTGCCCCTGGCCCCGCCCCGACTCCATCCCCGCTCCGCCCCCTCCCGTCCCCATTCCAACCCCTTCCCCAAAGTCCCCACCCCAACTCCGCCCCCTCCCTGGCGCTGTTCAACTCCTTCCCAAATCCCCACCCCGGCCCCACGTCTTCCCCATCTCCTCCCCTTGGCTGCCGGTGGGTGCAGAGCACCCACTCATTTTTCCCCGTGGGTGCTCCAGCCCCGGAGCACCCCCAGAATCGGCGCCCATGCATGTAACCAGATGCTGCCAAGCACCTACCCGCACTCAAGAGCCATCGGAGCTCGCAGCCCGTGCCAGAGGCGGGGCCTTGCTGGCCAAGAGCCAGTACACAGCAGGGGCTGTGCTGATGGACCAGCAGAGGGAGTGGCCATCCCTGCGCACTGCTTTTTTGCTCCGCCACCAGCCTTGCACCCCCACCTCCATCGTCAGCCACTGGACCGCCCCCCCCCCCCCCCCCCCCCCGCTGTCAGACAGGGATCTGGCCAGCAGCAGGACCCGCCAGTAATGATGGTGGGGGAAACAGAAAATACATGACAATGTATCCATTTTTAAGAAAAAATCAGGACATCTGTAGGAAAAATATGGGACTGTCCCTTTAAAAACAGGACATCTGGTCACCCTACTCCCTGCCCAGCGAGTGACCTGCAGCCATTGGTGTCCTGTGCACACAGGTTCATACCCCCTTTGCCTCTTTTCCACTACCGCCAAGATTCAGCCTGTTCCTCTCTTCTTACAGGCCATGTCTTCTCATCCCTACAGGCCGGGCTGGTGGGAGGGAAGGGGTTACTGGTGTGATAGTACCAAGCGATGATGAACTGTAATGTATGGTGCAGGGAACAAGCCAGAGGGATTAACAGTGCAATGGGGGCTTGGCTTCCCATCACTTAGCCAGAGGGGCCAGGGACATTCAGCGTGGCGTTACCATGGGAATGAGGGGAAATCACAGCAAAGCAATCTGCCCCGGGGAATCTGCGGGGTGGGTGTTCAAACCGGGGTGCTGCCTTCCAACCCAGGCAGTGCTAATAGACTGTCCACGGGAAACGTGCTGGTGAAGAATTAGGTAAGACATCCCATAAATGACAGGAAGCTCAGAAAGACAGCCACAGGCTCAGGAATCGCAGGAGATGTCTGCACAGCAGCAGCTGTGAGGTGTAATTCCCAGCGTGGGCAGACAGACCCATGGTAATGCCTAAAAATAGCAGCATGGCTGTGGTGGCCTGGTAGCAGGTTGGGTTAGTCGCCTACATACATATCCAGGGGCTCAGGCAGGATGGTACTGGGCCAGCAAGCCCATGCCGTTGCCACAGACCTACTACTCTCTGTAGGTGCTAGCTTGAGCAGAGCTAGCTAGTGAACATATGTCTGCTTGCATGGAAATTATACCTCCTAACTGCTTTGTAGACAAATCGAAAGGCACACAGCCACAGGGTCAGGCATCACAGGCACACAGCCATGGGGTCAGGCATCACAGACACACAGCCACAGGGTCAGGCAGATTATGTATCAAATTGCAGTTCAAACTCTTCCTGCATTTTCTGTTGCACTGGGGCTGATTGCCAAAGGATCTGTGTCTAGTCAAATTGCTACCTTTGGACAGCAAGTGATGACTCATGCTTCCAACCGCCAGGGCTTAGTATCAGAGGGGTAGCTGTGTTAGTCTGAATCTGTAAAAAGCAACAGAGGGTCCTGTGGCACCTTTGAGACTAACAGAAGTATTGGGAGCATAAGCTTTCGTGGGTAAGAACCTCACTTCTTCACATGCAAGGTGCATGTGAAGAAGTGAGGTTCTGACCCACGAAAGCTTATGCTCCCAGTACTTCTGTTAGTCTCAAAGGTGCCACAGGACCCTCTGTTGCTTTTTACAGGGCTTAGTAGGAGCTTTAAACTAAACAGATCTTGAGGAGAAGGGGACTTTCCTGTGTCTCCAGTGGTCTGGAGTGTATTTTCAGCAGACCGTCTGGGGAAGGAGCTGGAGAAGATGCCAGAGAAGATGGAAACAGACAGTGAGCTCTTTGGGGAAGGGGCAGCCTTTTTATTATGTGTCTTTGTGCAGCTCCTAGCGCCATGGGGCCCGGACCATGACCTGGTCCCCGAGGCGCTACTGCAATACACATCTTAGTACAAAAGTAAGACAAGGCCTGGCACAAATGCAGGGAGTGCGGGGACCCAGCAAGACGAGCCAAAGCAGATGGAAAAGGAGAAGAGAGGAACAAAACCAGCCCCTCCCAGCAAGGCCTAGCTGCGAGCAGTGATCTGAAACCTCGGAGTGGTGGAGCTTGGGTGTCCTTGGTCACTTTGTGGCATTTCATTTTGCACTAGGTGTCTACAGTGCTGGGCAGAATAAAAGGCCCAGACAGACACAGGGCATGGCTGCAAGGGCCTTCCTAGGGTAGCAGGACAGGCAGGGAGCCCGTCAGATGTGACCGGGGCAATCTGGGGACGTGGTCTCTCTGGCCCAGTAACTCCTTGGTGTCCATCTCACTTTGTCAATGTCCCAAGGCCCTGGCGACCTGCTGACGGAGCGAGTACTCGTGTGCCTCCCTCCTCATGCTGGGAGCTGGAGGGCGATTGTCCTGCGCTCTCCTTTTTCAAAGCCCTTCTGGCCACGGCGTGTGTCAGGCACAGCCACAGGGGCAAATGGCAGGTCAAACTGAAACTAACGTTTCCCCCGAGTTTCCCTGCTAAACAATGCTAGTCACTGGACTAGGACACAGAGCGTGAATGCCTCGCCCACCTGATGGCTGCAGCACTCCCCTCGCACTCAGGGCCCCCAGGAGCATTTAATTTTTCCAAAAGGGGAATGGCTCGAGGAGGAGTTTGAGGAAGCTGTACCCCAGCATATCCCAATGGCTGGTGGCTCTGCTCGTGTGGGAGATCCCTGGCAGGCAGAGAGGGGAACTGAGCCTGGGTACCCTGGGCGGGAGGCACTGCCAGCTCCTCCGGCAGCAATTCGGGGACTCCTCACCTTGGCTTTTTTCAGAATGCCTGAAAGTCCGAATGAAATGGTGGGGTCGAAATGAAACATTTGACTTTACAGAAACTTTTCTGCTGTCTTGATTCGCTTGAAACTATTTGGCGAGATCGACAGGAATTCGCGACTTACAGCCAAAAGGTGTTTTTCCGCAAAACTATTTGTGCAAAATCTTTCACCCAGTTTTACACTGGTGCTTTTCTATCACCACATGATTTCCTGGATAGCTGCTGCAATTACCTTCCATCCTATAGCCAGGGGCTGATGGGTGGGGTAGGGGCTGGTACCCTGTGTGTCAGCTCCCTGTTTGCCACATGTCCTGCTTTGTGCGTAGTGTCCCTACGGAAGATGGCTCAGACCAAGGGAATGGGAGCTGCCTTGCTGCGGGAGATTCCCAGGGACTCCAGGAATGCAGGATAAATAGGTCTTCCTTCGGCTCACTGGGGTCATGCCCTTTTGCTTGGACTCAGCCCTTAGTGGCTGTTACCTTAGTTTGACTCCCACACCTCTGGCAGGGAATTTATCTCTGTGCTGCAGCCTCTGTGCACCCCCTGCCCCAATGAGTCCCCGCAGCGCAGCACAGAGCCAGCTCCACAGAAGCGCTGGGGTGGGGACATGCTGGGCCGGGGGCCGGGGCTGGGTATTCCCCACTGCTGCAACCCCCTGAGGAGATGGCAGCGGGAGGCTCACATTAGGAGTAGTGTTGCCAATGCTTCAGGATTGTCCTGGAGTCTCCAGGAATTAAAGATTAATCTTTAATTAAAGATTAGGCCATGTGATGAAATCTACAGGAATATGTCCAACCAAAATTGGCAGCCCTAGTTAGGGGACACCGGGGTTGCCCTGCTTTGTATCTGGAGCCCCAGCCGCAGCAGAATGGGGGAGGTGCAAATAGCCCCCCTCAGCCCCTGCACTGGCTCTACGTTGTCCTCACTGCACACCCAGAGCTGTATTAACCCTCAATGTCAGCACCACCTGCCTGGCCCCACACTGCCTCTTCAGGCTGCCCTGGTGGGGCTGTGTGCTGGACACTCGTTCACTGTTCGCTCTCCCATCTTGAAACGCACAGGCCACCCGCAGCAAAGGCAGGTCTCTCCCCGGGGCCCTCGTCTGTCCTCCTGGAGCTGTGGTTCACACATTGAGGCTCCATTTCTGAGGCCGAGCCAGTGCCCCAGACCAATAAGCAGCTTAAACGGATGCTGAGTTTGGCAGGTTCCCCTTGCGGGAGGAATCGCCTCCGGAACAATGTCATCTCCCTACAACTTCTCTAACCCTGCAGCCTCACCTGCGCTCGCCTGAGGGCGGAACAAGCACTATACCATGGCTCTTTCCAATTGGAGCCCTTTGCTGCCTCGCCGCGTTTCAGAGCTCGACTCCAACATGTACCATGGGGAAGAGAGTCCCTGTGACTAGGGAGACAAGTTTGCAAAACACATGCTTCAGAACAATGCGCTGGGAGGACGGCGCTCCCCACACGGACAGTTCTTGCTAACACCAATGTGCCGTCAGCAGGCTGGCAGACTCCGAAGGGGTTAACCATCTCAGACAATCCAGCCGAGGTCAGAGCACTGGTTTGGATGTGGGGAGTGGAACCAAAATGGCAGTTGTGGGTCTCTCACAAAGCTTTCTAATTAGGACTTTTTAACAAAATGGTGTGTTTTATTCTGTAAGTGCTGAGCATTCCACGATTGCTGTGTTTAATAAATACAGCGGGGGCTCCTAGGAAACTGAATGGGGCTGAATGAATGAGGTATGTGAGACATCTGAAATCCATTAGTTGGAGCAAACTGTTAGTGAAGCAGGAATTCTTCTCCTTTTAAAAATATTTATACATTTTCCTTTAATGTGAGGCCAACATCTTCTTTGGGGTTATGTTCCACTGGAAGGAAAGGTGTGTCGGGGGAAGTGCGGGGGGAGGGGAGGCACATTTTTGGTTCAGTCCCAAAAGGAGCAGAAGGGCCATGTGGTTGCAGAAACATGCCTTTCTTTTGTTCAGTGAACCCGGCACAGAGGAGTCCCAGAGCCATGGTCTCAGGGCCGTGGACACTGCCCATCCTGCTAGGACTGCAGGGGAGCAATATCCACATTCATGTTGTGCAGCACCCTGTGGCTTGCCAGCTTGGGGGCACTGGGCTGGGGCACGGGGAGGACTCTGCGATCCCTCCACAAGAGGGGAGTTTAGGGTTGCCATCAGTTAGCGTGTTTCGATCTGGATTTGATATTTCGAGGGGAATTGTAGCAAGCAGCCAGCACTGCCTCTGACACATGGACAGCTCAGTGCAAACCGCCCAGCACCAAGAGGAGGGCTCACAACCCACATGTGCTCTATGATTCAGGGGAGCTGGAACAATTTGTGTAGTGGGGGTGCTGAGAGTCACTGAAGCAAACTGTAACCCGCTGCAAGCCAGAGGGCGCAGCAGCACCCCCAGCACCCCTAGTTCCAGCACCTATGCTCTGATTTAAGGATCCCTCAAACCACGTCTGCTAACTCTGAAACAGGCCCCTCCACCTATAGACCTGGACAGAGAAGGAAAGTGGAGGGAAGTTTAAAGGAGACAGCGACATCGGGCAAGGCAGGGGTAATATACACTCAGGAGCCACCCTCAGCCCCCCTGTGGCCAGATGTTTCTGCTAAAAGGCTCAGCAGTAAACTGGTTATCAATGTCGCTATTTAAATGCATCATCATTGGGGTTCAGAGTTAACGCAGGCAGCATTGAGAGTGCCGAAGCAGCTCATGTCTTGCAGAGCTAATTCTTTCAGGCTGTCTGGCTTAGGACTCAGGGAGCCCAAACAACCCTGGTCACATTCAGAAGGTTTCCTTGGCAACCAGAAGCACTGGAATCTTTTTTTTTTTTAATGACATCTTAAATTCTGCAGGAACGTGGGGCCTCAGGAAAGCTCAGGAATGGTGCAGCGGCCGGCCTGGCTCCGTTTGTAGATCTGTCCCCACACTGCCAGGGACTGGAGAGAACCGGGAACATCCAGAGCTGGCCCAGACATTGTGGTTTTCTCCAAAGTTTCTAGTTTGGGGGGCAACAATGCCCAGGCAGTTTTATTGGTACTGCACCCCCTCAGGGGAACACCGACTACAAACTGCCCCCAGTTCCAAACTCCAGGCCGTGCCTGGAGAGCTCAGAGGGGGTCTCCCATATCTAGAATAAACTGGGCAGTTTCCAAAGGCAGGTCTAAAACCAGCAAGGCCCCTTGGCCTTATCTCAGCCGAGTCCCTTCTGATGCAGCTGGTGGGGCTGTCGCCTTTGGGAATGTGCAGGGTATGGAGTGTCTGCCCCTGGATCAATGGGGTCTATTCCCTGACCACCCACTGGCAGACACAATAGAAGTGACCTCTATTATGGCAGCCCTTAGGCAACAGCAACTTCTAAGTGTTCTGGCCATGCAGCTAGTATGCACTTGTAGATTGTCCTAGTCAGTGCAATGCCTGTGCCCAACTGCGAGGCCTCTCCTCGGGGTGTTTGTCCGCCATGCTCATTTTAGGGGAACATACGTTTCATTTTACAGTGAAAGCTCTTGCCCAGATCTCAGGCTACTGTGCTGAAGTCCAGGATTTGGGATATGAGGGACTCCTCCTTTGCAAACTCGAAGTCCTGCAGCCTGTTCCGTTGCTGGAATCAAGCTTTGCAAGGGGCTGGTTCCCAGACTGGATCTCTCTGCTGAGGTCCAGGGAGAAAAGGAGAGTCTGAGGACATGCACGTGTAGGACTAGTCTGAGGTATCATCTGGGGAGGTAGGCCATCAGTGCTGCCAGAGAACAGGAAAAAGGGTTTCTTTGTTGTCTCTCTGTCTCACAGGAAAGAAGAATTCCTTCCTCTCCCCACCCCCGCCCCCCCCTCAGCCTCCTCTCTCCATCACTGGTGATGTTTAACTCACAGATGTGCCGCGCGCTGCTGCAGACTGGCAGCACCTCACTCCCCAGGACGCAGTGTTTGCTTTTCATGGAATCCGTCTCATTTGGGCTTCAAGGGGCTGGGAGCCTGGCTCCAAGCCCCCGCATTGGCACAGGGCCCAAAGGTCATTGGCTGAGTAGGCTGAGTGAGGGGGACGCCACAGCCTGCTTTGCCAGCTGCCTCTATTGCCCAAACTGCTCTGAGAGGTACAGCCGAGGGATGGGGTGAGCTTCAGAGTCCGAGCCACAGTGTTGAACCTCAGGGTTGAAAATGTTGCCCCAAGTACAATTCAGGACAAACAGCAGCACACTGGCCCATCTCTGTGTGTCCATAAACCCCTGTTTTAGCAGCCATGTCGCATACTGGCACTTTCGAAAGGTTCGGTGTTTGTCACAGAGAATGCGTTATCGATCCCATTGTCACTGACATGGAAATAACTCCTGGAAATTAACTCCTGCTGCTCTATGCTCAGGCCAGGATTTACGAACCGCGCTTTTAGCCCATCACTGTTATAAAAATCCCGGTTCATAGCTTGAGCTGAACCTGTTCTTTTAAGATGTTTTTCTGAGTACCCAAAATGGAAGGTTAGGAAACTGATACATCATCCAGCTCTCCTCTTACTCTGCTATCTTTTAAAACAAATTGTATTGCAGGACGACTCCTCATTGCATAGAAAACGGATGTTTCTCCTGCCTTTGGCACATGCCAGAGGCAACATCTCATCTGCTGTGTATTTAGGGGAAATGAACCCTCTGTGTGTCTCACAGAGTAGCATGTGTGCTCTTGTTACAAGCTGCTGCTGCCTGCCTTATACATCTGAGGTGGCGGTTGACTCTGTTCTTCCGTCATGATTTCCAGTGATGTTTCTTTTTGCCATTTGCTCCCAGCACCATCTGATAGACTGGATGACTATTTCTGAATAGTTTTTTGACAACACCTGCTAATCAGTTCAGAGGGAGCTGGGCTGGATAACGCTCCAGCCAAGCAATCAGATGGGCCAGTGTGATGGGGTGTACAAACCCCACAGTGGGGAACAGAGGGTTAAGGAGACGCTCTGGTCACAGGAGGCTTCGCCCAGTCATGGCTGCGGGGCATGCTCTCAGTAGAGGTAGAGCTTAAAAGGGTGCAGCACAGCTCAGTCAGGACAGTCAGGCAAGGGAGCAGAATCCAGTTGGAGTCCCACACCACCTGGAAGCCAACCTCAAACCAGGCTGCTGGCCACCGCAGAAGGCGCAGCTGTTATTGAGGGGAAAGGGAACCTCCTCATTCCCTTCTGAGGAGATGCATTGTGGGCCATTGGCCAGGCCTTCACCATGCTTCTGGAGAGTAAGGAACATGGTAGAGTAATCTAGGGGGAAGGGTGGGGGATATCCTGGTCCAGGGGGCACCCCTGTTCTGCCTGTCCAGGACTTGGGCAGAAACCCAGAGAATCAGGAGAGCCCATGTTCCACTACTGCCAACTGCTTGAGCCACCACATATTTTTCTTGTGTCCTTTTGCTTCCCTCATCAATTGTCTTCAATTCCTAGCTTCTGATTAATATTCATTCCTATCAACTTCTTTCTTTCTTTCTTTCTTTCTTTCTTTCTTTCTTTCTTTCTTTCTTTCTTTCTTTCTTTTTCAAAAACTGTGTTGTCTTTAACGCTGCTGACCATAGATTTTTCTGTGCCTTTTGCTTCCCTTATCAATAATAATAATAATGCATAAAAGGTAGAAGTGTTCAATAAATATTTTTGTTCTATATTTGGGAAAAAACAGATGATGTAGTCATGTCATATGATATCACTGTTTCCATTCCACTTGTATCTCAGGTGGAGGTTAAACAGCAACTACTAAATTCAGACATTTTTAAATCAGCAGGTCCAAATAACTTCCATCCAAGAGTTTTAGAAGAACTGATGGAGGAGCACACTGGTCTGTTAATGTTGATTTTCAATAAGTCTTGGAGCACTGGGGAAGATCCAGAAGACTGGAGGAAATCTAATGTTGTGCCAATATTTTAAAAGAGTAAGTGGAATGACCCAGATGATTATAGGCCTGTCAGTCGGACATTGATGCTGGGCAGGATAATGGAGTGGCTGATACATGACTTGATTAATAAAGAATTAAAGCCTATCAAAACAGGTTTATTTAAAATAGACCCTGTCAAACTAAACTGATATATTTTTTGATGAAATTACAAGTTTGGTTGATAAAGGTAATAGTGTTGATGTAACATACTAAAGCTTCTTCTTTTAAGGCATTTGGCTTGGTACTGTACAACATTTTGATTACAAAATTTGAACTATATAAAATTAACATGGCATACACTAAATCAATTAAAACCTGGCTAACTGGTAAGACTCAAAATGTAATTGTAAACAGGGAATCATCAAGCATATGTGTTTCCAGTGGGTCCTGTAAGGGTCAGGTCTTGACCCTACGCTATTTAACATTTGTATCAATGACCTGGAAGAAAATATAAAATCAGTACTGATAAAGTTTGCAGATAACACAGAAATTGGGGAAGTGTTAAATAATGAAGAGGACAGGTGACTGATACAGAGCTCAAGCAAACAATATATGTTTTTAACACAGCTAAATGTAAATGTACACACCTAGAAACAAAGGATGTCGACCATACTTACGCGATGAGGGACTCTATCCTGGGAAGCAATGGCACTGAAAAAGATTTGGGGCTCACGGCGGATAATCAACTGAACACGAGCTCCCACTGTGACGCTGTGGCCAAAAGGGCTAATGTAATGCTTGGATGCATACACACAGGAATCTTGAGTAGGAGCAGAGAGGTTATTTTACCGCTGTATTTATTATTGGTGTGACCACTGCTGGAATCCTGTGTCCAGTTCTGGTGCCCATATGTCAAGAAGGATGTTGATAAATTGAAGAGGGTTCAGAGAAGAGCCGCGAGAATGATTAAAGGATTAGAAAACATGTCTTATAGTGATAGACTCAGAGAGCTCAATCAATTTAGCTTAACAAAGAACAGATTAAGGGGTGACTTGATTACAGTCTGTAAGTAGTGACATGAAGAACGTATATTTGATAATGGTCCCTTCAATCTAGCAGAGAAAGTTCTAAAATAATTCAGTGGCTGGAAGTTGAAGCTAGACAAATGCAGACTGGAAGTATGGTGTACATTTTTAACAGTGAGGGTAATAAAGCACTGGAACAATTTACTACATCACTGCCAATTTTTAAATCAAGATTGGATATTTTTCTAAAAGATCTGCTCTAGGAACGATTTTCGGGAATGCAGGTGGGTTTGTTTTAAACAAATTAAAAAGAACAAAAAGCACCAAAATGAAGGACAACCCCACCACCACCAAAAAAAGTTGTTTTGAGTGAAACAAAATGTTTAGTTTGACCAAAACTAATTTTGTTTTGATTTGTTTTTCATTTCAGCAAGAAAATAAACTCAGTTTTAGTTTGAAATGAACCATCCCCCCTGCCCCCCAGTTTGGCCACCAAACCAAAACATACATTATTTGTTCAGCTCTCGTGCTGAGCTCTTTGGAAAATCTGCCCATTTATTTTGGTGCCTAAGTGGGAGCTGAGCACTTTTGGAAATCTGGCTTTGAAACTAATTTTCTTGATTTCTGCCTGTCCTGAACTTGAATCCTGTCCCCTAATGTATTCCCAGCCCCTCCCTGGCCTGGATCAGCCATACATTTGATTCCACTCCATCCTCCCCATCATTATAAAAGTATTTAATCCTGTCAGAGGTAGAGCTGGGATGCATGATCTGGATCAGACACAAGAACAGGCTCAAAATGCCTAGACCACAATCTGAAATTTATCTTTCCTTACTTTTGGAAAAGCCCTGCTTATTTTTCTATGCAGATGTTCATGGGCTCCTGTGCTGTTTGATTGTGTCTGGACTTGGAGGCTGAAATATCACATGAAAGGCTGCTCAGCCTGGATGGAAACCAGAAAGACCTGACAGATTTCCAAGCCAGTCTCCAAACCAAAGCGCTTGGAACACGCTGGATTTTGGATGCTTTATTAGATCTGAACCTGAGAATCTTGAGGTTCCCTAATTCTTCCCACAGTGTGAGCGTCCCAACGCCCTCTGCCGGCCTCATACCGTTCCATTCACAATTGCTCAGTGTTTGTTTTTTTAATCTCTTTTGTATCCATTTTACAGGAGCTCCAATTTATCCACATTTCTCTAGTTTCCCTCTGAGACTGATGTTTGGGAACCATATCAAATGCTTTAATCAAGTGGAGCGATAAGACGGGGGCAGTTTGTTGGTTTCACATGGTGGTTCTGAAGAGCTCACGTTGCCTTATTTTCCTCTGGATTCCTGTAATTTAGCTGATTTGTTAACAGTACTTCCACTTTGCCAGCTATTGAAGTTAAACAGGTGCCATGTCCCACCCCAGAGAATGATGTGGCAAGTGAGTGATCCCCATGGTTTGTATGCAGAGCTGGTGATGCCTAGAGTTAAGGTTGCCTAACACTTCCCTTTATAAGACCCTATTTTCAATTTCTTATCGGGATGGGTGAAAATTTTCCATACTAAAATGTGGGTTTCAGTACTATGATGATAATAATTATTAATAATACATTTTTTTCTCAGGGAATGTGTCTGCTTGCCTTGAATATTTTTGATTTTTTTTTTCAGTAAAAGGAATACCTGAAAACCAAACAATTTCAGCCAAAACCTGAATTTTTGGGGGACAAGTGTTTGACAGTTTTGGGCCAAATTTTTTCCATTTTCAGCTGGAATGTTTTGGGTTTTGGTTACTAAAAACAACCAAGTTATTGTTTTCTATGCAAATAACATTTCTTTTGACAAAAAGTTAAAATTTCCCTACTGCCCACTATCTGATCATTTCTACTTATGTTTCCAGACTTTAACTGTTCAGGTTGAAATTTTCCCGGCTGGGTGTCTCAGGTGGATTTTTTTTTAAAAGTTTCAGCAAAAATAGTTCAGTCATTTCCTTGAACAAAGATCAGGAAAAATATGTTCTTTTGCCCATATTAAAAGTTCTCACAACCATTTTGTTTGAGACACTAACATTTCCATGCTTGGGAGCAGGGTCTTGAACTTTGGCAGAGGAATCACCCTAGGGACAGAGAGGGGCCATTTGCCACCCAGTGAAAATCCATCCAAATTTGACCACATTATAAGCCTCTGAAAACTGCTCTGTGCACATGCTCAGCAGAGGTTTGTTAGATGCTAGCAGCTAAATTCTCCAAAGATTCTGCACTGTGCACACTCTATCCCATCACAACTCCTACCTGCTGACTGGCCTGTGTATTTGCAAGCCCCATGGAGCAAGTGAGCATGCACCATCCTGGGGCTGCAGGTACTGAGCAGGACTTTCCCTGCAATTGTTCCTGTGGCTGCAAGGAGCCGCACTCAGCACTAGCCACCAGAACTAAGTTCAGGGAGGCTGTATCTCCTAGGCGCTCAGTGCTTCCCTGGCAGGCTGTGGTGAAAGGGTCTGTCATCATTACAGCACACTCCCCTCCAGAACCTTGAATAAACTTTCACAGACTGCAGCAGGGCGAAGGTAGCATAATTTCCCAAGGGTGTGCAGTTTTCTGAGGCTGACAGTACGGCTTTGTCCCAGATGGGGGGAGCACATTGCTTCTTGGCATCTGTTGGAGACAGGCGCGGAATGCTGGAGTGCATTGTGACAGCCTTGCAGGCAATGTGAATACGGCGAGGACAGCAAAAGCCTTTTTCCTTAGTGTTTCATTTCCCAGCTTGTCCAGTTTGGGGCAGGCAGGGGGGCCCTGATGCAGCCTTGCCTGACACATGGTGACGTTTGTGCCTTTATTGCCTACTGTGTGATTCAGGGATGCTGGGCCCAGTGTCAGAAAGAGGAAGATGAATAATGGCTGACGTGAAAGACCCGTGTTTTGGTGTGTCACACCCTAATTTACAGACTAGCTTTGTTTGAAGGTTACAGCTAAGGCATATGTGCTACAGGAAATTTTCTCACTGTGTGAATTAAATAAACCAGTTGTTTTTAAACAGAACCCTGAAAAACAAAGTCTGTCCCATAGAGTTATCTCGTGGCACAGCTAAACAGCAAAACTGCAGCTGTGGCCATGAGCTCCATAGCTCCTACTGCTACCGTGTCACCACAGGAGTCACTGCCGGCAGCTCTTTAGTTCAGCTTGACACACCCGTTTTCCACATGGGTTACACAAGTGTTTGCTACACAGAGGTAGCCAGCGGTAACATACTGACAATCAGGAATCCTGGGTTCTCTCTCTGGCTCTGGGGTGGGGTTTAGTGTTAAGTGATAGGGTAACTGAAGCCCACAGGTGCCGGCTTTCTCCTTTCCCCCGGGGCGCTCAACCCCTGCTCAGCCCCAAGCCGTGCCCTCATTTCACTACTCCCCCAGGGCCCACCCCCGCCCTGCCTCCTCCTGCCCCTGCCCCTCCTCTTCCTGTCCAGTTCTGCCGCTTCCCCCAAGTGTGCCCCGTCCCCACTCCTGCCCCTCCCCACAGCACTTTCTGCATGCCGCAGAACAGCTGATTGTGGCAGGCAGGAGGCGCTGGGAGGAAGAGGTAGGAGTTGATCGGCAGGGCTTCTGGTGGGTGGGAATCGCTGTGGGGGATGGGAGAGCTGGCTGCCAGTGGGTGCTGAGCACCCACTAATTTTTTTCTATGGGTGCTCAGTCCTGGAGCACCCATGAAGTCAGTGCCTATGCTGAAGCCAATTCACACTGGCAGGCAGTGGGTCTGAGTGCCCAAAGCTTCATCCACCATGTTCAACTCCTGGGCTCTGTTCCTGACTGTGCCTTTGGAAACCTTGTTGGCTGAGTGAAGCAAGGGCTTATATGGAACTCCATGGTGCTTGTCCCGCAGCCGATCAACGTCCATGAACCTCACCGCCGATCAACATCCAGGAACCCCACCGCTGATCAACGTCCAGGAACCCCACCGCCAATCAATGTCCAGGAACCCCACATCAATCAACGTCCAGGAACCCCACCGCCAATCAATGTCCAGGAACCCCACCGCCAATCAACGCCCAGGAACCCCACATCAATCAATGTCCATGAACCCCACCGCCAATCAATGTTCAGGAACCCCACCGCCGATCAACGTCCAGGAACCCCACATCAATCAATGTCCACGTACCCCACCGCCGATCAATGTCCAGGAACCCCACCGCCAATCAATGTTCAGGAACCCCACCGCCAATCAACTTCCAGGAACCCAACAGCTGATCAACGTCCAGGAACCCCACAGTCGATTAACATCCACAAACCCCACCACCAATCAACGTCCAGGAACCCCACATTGATCAACGTCCAGGAACACCACTGCTGATCAACGTCCAGGAACACCACATCGATCAATGTCCACAAACCCCACAGCCGATCAACATCTAGGAACCCCACCCCTGATCAGTGTCCAGGAACCCCACTGCCGATCAGTGTCCAGGAACCCCACAGCCAATCAATGTCCAGGAACACCAGATCTGATCAATTCATAGATTCATAGATTCATAGATTCTAGGACTGGAAGGGACCTCGAGAGGTCATCGAGTCCAGTCCCCTACCCGCATGGCAGGACCAAATACTGTCTAGACCATCCCTGATAGACATTTATCTAACCTACTCTTAAATATCTCCAGAGATGGAGATTCCACAATCTCCCTAGGCAATTTATTCCAGTGTTTAACCACCATGACAGTTAGGAACTTTTTCCTAATGTCCAACCTAGACCTCCCTTGCTGCAGTTTAAGCCCATTGCTTCTTGTTCTATCCTTAGAGGCTAAGGTGAACAATTTTTCTCCCTCCTCCTTATGACACCCTTTTAGATAAAAAGCTTATGCCCAAATAAATTTGTTAGTCTCTAAGGTGCCACAAGGACTCCTCACTGTTTTTGCTGACAGACTAACACGGCTACCACTCTGAAACAAATGGGAAGAACCCTTCTGATTTTGGTGAAAACCAGAAAAGCCTGATTTCCACTAAAATTACCATTTGGTCACTCAGGATAGAGGGGTGAGGCAGTGATGTTAGGGCAAGGGTTAGATTACGGTTAGGGTCAGTGGGCCCCTCATCCCACTCCAGTCAGCCCCATTTCCCCCAGCCTGTGGAAATCAGGCTTTACTGATTTTTACCATAATCAATAGGGTTCTGACCAGAGTGGGGAACTGATGGCCCAGGTGGGTGCAGAGCTTGGTCTACAGAAGCAATGATGTGTGCAACCCTCTCACGTAATGTCTTTGTTAACTCAGTTCTATGCTGAGGGTGGTAACTCACACCCATGTGCCAGCTGGGATTCGGGTTCAGAGCCTGGCTCCACAGTCAACTGCATGGGAATATCGAACCAGTAAGCATTCTGGGCGCTTCCCTCTAGAGTGAGCTATCTCCCACTTAACCCCAGTGGATGTGCTATGTTACCACTGCTAAACACAGTAGGCTCATATAATAGCCCACCTTAACTGATTACTCTTGTTAGAGTTGGTATGGCAACACCCATTGTTTCATGTTCTCTGTGTATATATATATCTTCCTACTGTATTTTCCACTGCATGCATCCGACGAAGTGGGCTGTAGCCCACGAAAGCTTATGCTCAAATAAATGTGTTAGTCTCTAAGGTGCCACAAGGCCTCCTCATTCTTCAGGCTCATATTGGTTCCTTTCTTTTCAGTTCTGAAGAAAAACCAATAACTCATGACACAGACAGGTGCTCCCGGTTTATAATTGCTCCCAGTTTATCTGCACGTGTGAAGCCCAGAGCATTTTAGAGTCTTGCAAAAGGGGTCTGAAAACAGGTGAGACAATACAGTGAAACACTTCCTAAAGGGGTGATTTGGGAATTGTTCTTATTCTTTCCATACCAACCCAGTTTTCAGCCAGTCACCGGGAAGAATTCAAATGGAGCTCAGCGTTTACCTTCTGTGTTTTGTTTTTGCCACGTTCATTTGGTGTTTTTACAAAATACGGGTTTTAAGCTCCTGGCAAACTGAAAACTGACTCAACCTTAACTGTAGAGTCTCAGCCTGCATCCCCATTATAACAACTCACAGAGCCAAGCAAAGGCATTCTAGGGGCGGTGGGACTAGAGCTGTCTCCAATTGTCCTTGTGTTGCCTGGCACAACAAACCCTACAATTCCAGTGGCACAGTCCAGCTGTTTGCATTCAGGATTCCCCATGCCGCACAGGTGCCTTACTGGGCGTTAGGGTTGCCAACCCTGGAGGCTTCAGGAACTAAAGATTAATCTTTAATTCAAGGTTATGTCATGTGATGAAACCTCCAGGAATAAGTCCAACCAAAATTGGCAGCCCTACTGGGTGTTGGTAACATGCTAATCGGGTTGCCTGCATACTGGGTAGCTCAGCTGAGCATGAGCTCCTGCTTCCTTAGGCCTGTAACTATGAATTCCTGTCTAATCTCAGCACAGAACGAGGATATTTTCCCCCAGAGTTAAAAACACCAGCAGCTAATAAAGCATTGCCAGGGGCTGCAGCTATTCTGAGGCAATCACAGCCTTCAGGCACCAGAGGCACTTAACTCCATGGCTATAATTATCCTAGGGTAGAACTTCCCTTACCTAGGAAGCCTTCACCCGCTGGCCCCTGCTCCTTCCTAGAAGAGTGCTCCCCATTTGCACAGCTGTGGCCCTGGCTTCATGCAAACACGCTTACATTCGACAGTGCTTCTGTCATGAAAACAACACCCCCCAAAATAACAATCCTAAGGAAAAAACAATGCCTGGCATTGCCACAGATGGATGCCCAAGGTCAGGGTCTAATTCTATAATTAGGTACCGAAACTGAGGTCCTGATTCTTAGAGGTGCTCTGCACCCGCAGTAATTCTCGTAGAACCTCTGAAAATCAAGCCAGGGATTTATGATCCTCAACCCCACGGATCTAGATGTCCAAGTTAAGCAAACACAGAGCTGGCAGCAGAGCAGAGCTGGTGCTGGGCATAGGTGCCTAAGCAGCTCGGGGGGAGCGGGAGAGAAGGAGCATATTCCCTTTTTATTATAAGAATGTGCCTGTTTTAGTATGGGGGGGGAGGGGAAGGATATTCCTGCTTAGGGCCCACAATGGGCTAGCACCAGCACTGCAGCAGAGTGTTCTCTGTGACAGGCCCATAGCTTTGGAGCCGATCCTCCCCGGGCCCAAATAGTCTGAGACACGACTCTCAGGCCTGTGGTAGGTGCAGCTATTGACTCAGGGATTTGTGAAGCAGGGGTCAGCAGGCCTGAGCTTTATAGGCTGGGGGCTGCTGGTTTGTGTTCTAGAATGTTTTTATATTTTAACAATATTACTAATATTATCTAATTACTAATGAATAATAATAGTACATGTATGTAATGGGCAGTGGAGAGGGTGAAGGATCAGTCAGTTACAAAAGGAACTAGGAAAATAGCAAAACTTCAGCCCGATAGATGAGATAAAATGAAATGGGGGCAAATGGGAATTCAGCACATTCCGTTTGTGCTGCACGGCCAGACAGAGCGGGATGGAAGTTTTTGGACGAAAAATAGAGATTTGGGTCGACCGAAACATTTTGTGAATTCGTGTCAAATTCACCAAATTGTTTTGGCCAGAAAAAGAACTATCCAGAATAATCAAAATGTTTGTTTCAGTATATTTTAAATGAAATGGTTTGATTTTTTCCCTACAAAATGACTTTTCATTTAAAATTTTACTTCACCTTTATTTATTTTTCCTGATTTTTCAGTTCAGCCATCGAACAATCAATTCCTCACACAGCTCTGGTCCCAGGCCATCTCACATTGGGCAATAGTAAATGATAAATGCTCCTGATGCAAACAAAGACATGATAACTCTCATTCTTCCCAGCACACCCACTGAGGAACCTCGATTCCATACCTTGAACTTTGCATCATAGGGTGTATTCTCCAGTACAAGGAGCTATTGGACCTGGACCAGTATGCAGTGGGTCAAGGTCTCTGCTGGTATAGCTTCACTGAAGTCAGTGGAATTGTGCCAGAAGAGTAGTTGCACAGTATGTTTTAAACAGCATTGCCAAAGACCCTAGTATATCTGCAAGGAAAGCAGATGTTGCTACAGAGATATGAGCATCTTTCAGCAGAAATTGGATTTGATGATGCCAGACTAAAGGTTTGATGCTGATTAAACATTCCTCTGTGTGTGAGCTGACAAGGATGAGGGCTCTTGTCTTGTCTGCCTCATTCAACTTTATCCAGGCAGGACAGAGAACTTTTAGAGACAGAAAAGTGAACTAAAGCACAGCACAAGAGGGGCATTGTGCTTCTATGTACAATCCTATGAAAAGCCCCGCTCAGATCTCGGTTTGGAATCATGGCCACGAGGAAGCGCCATGGGGACTTAAGGCACCAATGTAAATGCTCACCTGGGGTACAGCTTTGGTGGGGCCTGGGCGAGAGCTGAGCAGAGAAGTTGATGGTTCGGTTCAGTGGCTAAACCCAAACTTCTGGAAAAATGTCATTGTGGGTTAACCTGAAACAGAGATTTTTTCCGTTTTTCTCACCAAAACGAACATTTAGGTAGGTCTGGAGGACAGGAGGGGCTATTTCATTTTCAGGTGCTTTTACCCTTTTTTATTTTTTTAAATCTAGCTAAATCTCCTAATGAAACGTTTTGACTTTTTCCATTTTTTTTCATCCAAAACTATTTGCCAATTTTGTGAATAGTGTTGATTGACCTTAAACTTGTTGGTGCAAAGAAACTATTAGGCCAAAATTTGTGCCCAGTTCCAGCCACCAGCAGTGAAAAGCAATGGAGACACCTAACCCCAAGTGAGCATTCATAGGTATAACTTTCATTCAGCAAGGCTCTTGTCTAAATTCCTACCACACAAATTCTTAGCATACTTTGAAATACTTATCTCACACTTCTTGAAACTACTGTCAGTATAAAGCTGGATCCTTACTGCACAATAATTACAGTTTAAAAACCCTAATAATGTCTGATCAATAGACACACACCCCTTTCTAGGACTCAACTATTTAAATCTAATACTTAATAGTGCTGCATTCTCATGTCTGTATTACAAAAACACAATTTATTATACTAAATTGAGTAAAAAAATTATTATCCTGATTATGTCTTAAACCAAACTGTAGGTTATAGGATGCCAAACACATATGCCTACTTCTATAAATTGCCATTATATTTTAGTATATAGTGGAATTAGTAGAGTGTACCATTTCTGTTGTGCCTTCTGTATTATGTGTAACTACAGAAGGGATAGATAGATAGATAGATAGATAGATAGATAGATAGATAGATAGATAGATATTCTTTTTAAGAAAGAGATAGTACTACTGAATTAGTCAACAAAAATATTTCTACCAAACCTATAGTATAACTCATGACCACAATGTGTATCCCAGGTTGTAGCAAAAACTGTAAAACTGTTAGATGTATAGTGTTTATATAATTTAATTTGAGAATTAGTATCAGATTATGTTAGTATAGTAGCCATTGCTACAGAATACTATCAATGTTCACATAAGATTTTAAAATGTATATTATATTATATTATATTATATTATATTATATTATATTATATTATAAATAACATATCACTATTTAACAAAACTCAAAGGATGTAGTTCTGGCCTATTGAATTCCATGGCAGTTTTGCTATTGACTTCAATGGGACCAGCATTTCACCAGAAATCCTGATGCATATGCAAAAGAGGATGGCATTAAAGAAGCACACAGAAACACTAGTTTACCATTTCCTTTCTTCTCAGCCTTTTTCACTTTGCAGTCTTAGCCTTTCAATTTGCTGTTCTTGTTTTTTCTTTTTTTTTTTTTAATTGACTTTCCTATGGTTTTTTAATAAAGGAAATTTAAAAGCAAGGAAATTCCATCATGTGCAGCTAAATTGCTAGGTGACGTAACACTCTGTATTGGACAAGATGTGCAAGAAATGGTAGAGCAGTGCTGTCTTCTTTCCTTGCATAGTTTGGAGACAGCTCTGCCTTTTGGTGGTTTGCTGCTTCCAGACTTCAAATCTCTCCCCACTGAGGCACAAGAGCTGTTCAGAAAAGTCACGAACACTTCTTTATGATGAGAAAAGTGCATCTTTTTTTCCATTCTTTTCCCCTTTATCCATACTTGCGTGGGCTCTGGGTCAGCCTCACAGACATATGCCCACTTATGCCACATGCCTCCTCTTGATGTCTCAAAAGGCCACATTTAGATTTCCTGCCCACAGCCCCACAGCCCTCAGGAAATTGTCGTTGAGCACAAAGAGACTTCTTAGAAGGCCGTGGCTATAAGGGCCGAAATTGCTTTGAAGGAAGCAGCAGGTAAAATGTATCACTGCAGATGGGGCTCCCCGCCCAGCTCCTGGGATGCTTAACTGATGGTGCTTACACCCGAGTGATCCCAGAAATGGTTACTAGGCAGACCTGGGAAGAGCGAGGGCTGGAAAAGATTATCCTCTCCCCCAGAACAGCTGGATTCTGTGACCATCACCAAACACAACAACAAACAAGCCTTGCTCTTCACAGCTCAGAAACGAGCCCTAATAAAAGCCATGGAAATGTAGAAATATTTATTTAAAATGCAAACATGTGCTCCAAGCATTCCTGTGTTTGTTTATGTTCTCCTTCCCCGCATGAGGGGTTTTTCCATGCATGATGGGGATTACCCAGGGAGAGCCTGCATGACCTCATGTCTGCAGTGAGCTGCGCTAGAAACCCCTGCACAGCAAGCCTCTGGAGTGGAGATGTGGGGTGATAAGGCTTCCATCATGCTTATTTGCGCCCGTGGGAGCTGCATGGCATTTTGGAGGCCTGGGTATGAGGCTAAATGCGGGGATGGGAGAGAAGGTTCTAGAATGAAACAAAACAGAGAAAAGCGCTCTCTGACTTGTGGCACAAACTGCCGGGCTTTGTGCTCAGGGTTCAGACTCCCATAAAGAAGGCTCTGAAGGCTCAGATCGGAACGGAAGGACCCCCGTCCCAGATGGGCTCACTCACTGAGCCTCTCAGAATGCCTGGGCCATCTCCCAGCAGCGAGTCATCCTGGCTCTGCACCATGCACATCCAAAGCTCAGGGTGCATGGAAGGAGCACCAGTCAAGCAGGAACGCTGTTGTCTCGGAAAGGGTTGCAGGACCTGGCATGATTATATTTTATCTGAGATGCTCTTGGGGCCTTTAGATCATGGTTCAAAGTAGGGAGCAGGCAACTGGGACTCTCTGCTGCTGGGAAAGAGAGAGAGAGAGAAGTACAGAGAGGGGAGATGATCTGCCCTGGCACCAGCATTTTCCCTAGAGCCTGTGGGGAGACACAACACTCCTCACAGATGATCCTGATTTAATGCTCCAGAGAAAGGTCAAAATCAAGATGCCACATGTGTGCCCTGGGCTCTGATTGTACAGACAGTTCAGCCAGGGGCCTTTGAGCAAGAACCTCCATTGCATCCGACGCCTTCATACCCAACATACAATTGGTGTCCAAGGAACTGCCTATTTTTCCCTAGTCCAGTGGATTCTACCAGGTTTGGGTCTGAAATGCTTGTGACTGGTGGAGCTGCAGCCCAGTTTTGCAGCCAGGACAGGACTCAGGGACGTCGGCATTAGTCCCAGGAGGGGAGGCTCTGCCCACTCCACACAGCATCAGGACAGGAACGCTCTACATGCTTCCACCAAAGAGGGACAAGAGCGATAACAAAATTCCCTTCTGCTGAGCAGCTTTGGGGAGGGAGGAGCTCTCCTCAACAGGAAGGTCAGCCTCTCGGGCAGGAGGGCGGTTCCTCTCAGAATGCCAGGACTAACTCTGTGACTTATTGTTAAGCCCATATGATTTCGCAGTTACAGATAGGCCTGAACCATCACTCCAGATCCCAACATGCCCTGAACTTTGGGCAAGGTTGGGTAAAGCCCGGAACTTTGCAGCTGGTCCCTTTGTCAGTTCGGAGCTGAACCAAAATCCCAGATTAGAATGGCCCTGAGTTTGGGAAAGTTTGGACTCAGATCGGAATGCATTTGCAGCATCAGCCCATCTTCTTGGGGAATCTGACTCTAATGTCCCACAGGATCCAGACAGATTCACACTCTTACTCAGACAAACATCTCCATGGGCTGCTCTTTTTCCTTACAGACATTTTGTTTGGGTCACACTCCCAGAGCATTTAGCGTGGTTCCAGATCTATCCACAAAACTAAGTAAAATCCCCACAGGTTAGGACATCTCTTTCTCTCTACCATCAATTCCAGTCATCTTAAACAATTTCTTCTGTGTACTTTTTCTGTAAAGCCTGATCTGGCTTACTTAAGGGCAGATCTGTCTGTCTGAAGTGTCAAGGGAAACTGAGGAAGCCTAAACCACTGAGGCTGGTGTTGCCCAGCAGTGTGATTGTAGTGGCTTTCATTAGTGCAAAGGATTAGGGCCAAAAGAAACCTGATGAGGTTCAACAAGGACAAGTGCAGAGTCCTGCACTTAGGATGGAAGAATCCCATACACTGCTACAGACTAGGGACCGAATGGCTAGGAAGCAGTTCTGCAGAAAAGGATGTAGGGGTTACAGTGGACGAGAAGCTGGATATGAGTCAACAGCGTGCCATTGTTGCCAAGAAGGCTAACGGCATTTTGGGCTGTATAAGTAGGGGCATTGGCAGCAGATCAAGGGTCGTGATCATTCCCCTCTATTCGACATTGGTGAGGCCTCATCTGGAGTACGGTGTCCAGTTTTGGGCCCCACACCACAAGAAGGATGTGGAAAAATTAGAAAGAGTCCAGTGGAGGGCAACAAAAATGATTAGGGGGCTGGAGCACATGACTTATGAGGAGAGGCTGAGGGAACTGGGATTGTTTAGTCTGCAGAAGAGAAGAATGAGGGGGGATTTGATAGTTGCTTTCAACTACCTGAAAGGGTGTTCCAAAGAGAGATCTAGACTGTTCTCAGTGGTACCAGAAGACAGAACAAGGAGCAATGGTCTCAAGTTGCAGTGGGGGACGTTTAGGTTGGATATTAGGAAAAACTTTTTCACTAGGAGGGTGGTGAAGCATTGGAATGGGGTCCCTAGGGTGGTGGTGGAATCTCCTTCCTTAGAGGTTTTTAAGGTCAGGCTTGACAAAGCCCTGGCTGGGATGATTTAGTTGGGAATTGATCCTGCTTTGAGCAGGGGGTGGACTAGATGACCTCCTGAGGTCCCTTCCAACCCTGATATTCTATGATTCTATGATTCTATGAAAGCCCCTTCTGAATTGTCACTTTGGGAAATGAGAACAGTATGGGGAAGAGGGTGCACTCACTGGGTGTTGAGTATATCAGGTAATTAAAATATTCAGTCTACCTATGGCCCAACCTTCAATCATCCCTTTGCTCTGACAGTCTTCTTCTGGAGAAAGTCCGACCCAATCCTCAAGAAGTAAATAGCTATCATGTTGCATAAGGTTCTCAGGCACTATGGTGATATGTGAAGTATATGGAGATAGATAGATAGATAGATCAGCTTCACTGGGACATTAATGGGAGTTTGGGGTGGCAGTTTCATGCTAGGCTGAAAACATTCCTCTCCACTTCTCTGGAAAGCCAGTGTCATGGTTAAAAAAGGCTGATGGAAAATGTCCAAGGGAGATAAGATCCTAGAAAATTCTTTAAAATACGGCAAACCCTCCATGCTAGGGTTTCTGTAGCCATCCACCGATTTTGCACCAGAACAAAACTGCTCTGGAGTATAACTCATAGAATCATAGAATATCAGGGTTGGAAGGGACCTCAAGAGATCATCTAGTTCAACCCCCTGCTCAAAGCAGGACCAATTCCCAACTGACACAGAAGAAGAGCAAGATTGGATTCTCTGGTGCCAAGAACACCCATCACAACACTTTGGCACTCCCAATTCACATTGTGATGGCAGATTTTAAATCCATGCACCACAGCACTTTCCTTCATTTCCCGAATCACACCGAGCACTAAATGTGAGTTCTCAGGTTACATGTGCCTTAGCTCCTGGCACTTGTCACTTTTGCTCATGTGATCATGGGGGTCAGAGCAGGAAGGGCCTCCCAGGTCACCAGGTCCTTTGCCGCAGTGCAGGTTTAGCCCAGGATCTCTTCTGACAAGTGTGTTATCTAATCTGCTTTGGAATGTTTCCATTCAAGAGGCTGGAGCTCCTTCCATTGGTATGTGTTCCACTTCCGTCACTGAACAATCTGGTAGAAAGATTTCCTTCTGTCTAATGTAAGCATGCCCTTCTTTGGAATAAAGCCCTTGTTCCTTGCAAAGGAAGCCTGTTCCCTGAGTCGTTTACACTAATGTTGGACACAGCACAGAAGGCAGGTCTGTAATGAACAATTCTGTCTGGTTCCTGGACAATGGGCATGCCCGGCTAAGTCTGGTTCTATAGATCTCATCATGGACCAGCTGAAAAAAAATCTTTTCCATGTTTTGTATTATTTCTTCTTTGGGAAGTATAGTCTTTTCCAGTCCTGTATTTCTTTGAGCTACTGAAATTAGGTTCCTTCATCTGTACATTCATTTACAATTTGAAAGGACAGATGGATGGATTTACAATGGGGAAGGACGTGACCTGAAAAAGAGGCTTGATAATAATAACATTTACCCCTTATTTAAGGATTAGCGAAAGGGGAATGCAGCTCCCACTCTGGGGTTAATCTGGCACTTTTCATTTTTTGGTCTCCTTCATTTTTCAGCTTTATGAGCTCCTCTCGCCATGTCTCTGAAAGCTGTCAGGGCACTGGGGATTCCTGGCTCGTGAGGCACTCTGCTTCCCTCCTAGTGGAATGTCCTTGGATTTCCTTGCCCAACGACCAAGAACCAGTACAGAATTGGCTCCCTACAGACCAGCCTCCTGCCTTGGTGTGAATAACACAAAGACCAGGGCGTCCAGTGCAAGAGGCAATGGCTTTCACTTAAAGAAAGACAGCTGAGATGAGATTATAGAAAAACTTCGTTCTCAGGGGAGAAAGGGTGTTCTGTAACATACTCCTTTTTTTTTTTTTTTTTTTAATACTTGACTCCTCTCCTCCAATGCTGAGACATTCAGTAGCCTAGTGTCAGTAAATCTATCTGGGGAGAGGCAAGCTCTGTCCTGCACTGATGGCCAGTTAAGTGCAGCTTCTACTGAAATCCCTGGCACCCTGGATACTGCAGACACTAAAAATAAGAAAGAAAGAAAGAAAGAAAGAAAGAAAGAAAGAAAAAGATGTTTTAATCAATAAGAGAGCACAGATATAATATATTCAAGTGCTTTAAACAAGATGTGGAAATCAGCTTCTCCTTCAGTCACCTGCTAAAACCTGACTTCAAGATTCTGTTACAAAGCCTGCTGGCAGACCCAAATGGAGAGTATTTCCCTCCCTGGACTGTAGTTTTTGGTGTCTGTGATGGAGACAGAAGAGCCCCAAACACAGGCAGATAGGCCAAGGGGAAACTGGTTTTCAAATATTTTATGTTGAAAATGTAAATGCATTTGTTATTTTGATATCTACTGGAATACAATAGACTAGAGGAGACCCAGAGTGGTGTCTGTCACTGGCCTTTCCTCAATACTACTTACCACCTGATAATCAATCTCTGTCATCTGCAAACATTATCAGCAGTGATTTCATAGCTCTCTTTGCAGATCACTGAATAAAACGATGAATAGCAACAGGCTTAATACTGATTGCTGCGGAACCCAGCGGTGAGGACCAGGGCATGGGCAGTCACACCTACTGGTCTGAGTCAGGAGTCAGGAACTAGAGCCCAGGGTCACAACTGGAAATGGGGTCAGGAGTCAAGACAAGGGTTGAGGCCAGAGTCAGAGTCAGGGGTCAAGATAGAGTCATGGGTAGGGCGGAGGAGCAGGGACCTGGAGCAGAGGAGGATCTGGGATAAGGAGGGCAGGAACCAGGAGCAAGCAGGAAGGCAGGGCTCAGGAATCAGACGAGTAGGCAGGGTCCAAAGTGGCAGCCAGCCAGGGATTCACCTACATGCTCAGTCAACTTCCTGTGTCTCTTTCCGGTTTAAGTGGTGCATCTGAGTCAGTTGGGGGAGGGGCGGACATCTTCCCCCATCAGGAGCTTCATGGGCAGAGCCATAGGCGCTGACTTCCTCACTACCCGGGGGGTGCTCGATTCCTCCTCCGCCCCAGGCTCGCCCCCACTCCACCCCTTCCCCCAAGCCCCCACCCCGCCTCTTCCCAGCCCCACTCCGCCCCTGTCCCCAAGGCCCCACCCCCACCCCGCCTCTTCCCAGCCCCTCCCCCAAGCGCACCCTGTCCTCGCTCCTTCCCCTCCCTCCCAGTGTCTCCTGCACGCCACGGAACAGCTGATCGCAGTGTGCAGGAGGTGCTGGGAGGGAGGGGGAGGAATTGATCAGTGGGGCCGTGGGTGGGCGGGAGGTGCTGGTGGGAGGGAGGCAGCTGGTTGCCAGTGGGTGCTAAGCACCCGCTAACTTTTTTCTGTGGGTGCTCCAGCCCTGGAGCTCCCTCGTAACAGCTAGCCCATTAGCCAAGGTCCATAGACATTAAGAGGAAACAGATTTGCTGCTGGCACTTGATCTATTCTCTCATGACATTAAAGAGGAAAAGAGAGAGACCCTGAAGGTAACGGGCTAAAGACAGTGAAGTCACTACTGGCCAAACAATGACATCAGTTGACAGATTAACTCCCAGCCGAGCTGAGTGGTGGATCACGCATGAGAAGAGTCTGCAACCAGCCAAGACAATAAAAGGAAAAGTCTATTTCCAGCTGAACAAAAATATTAACACTAATCACAAGAGGACACAAGAATGATGCAGATCCCTGCGGGCGGTGAGGGAATTCCTGCCAAACAGCCCATGACTCGAAGACATCTGCTCTTTGTGTTTGTCCTGAGCAGGCCACAAGCTGGACTGCTTTCCTATCTCACCGAGTTAAAGCCAAGAACCCTGCCTCCCTACGCTGTCTGCGAATTTGGAAATGGCTGCTGTCATTAAATGCCCTGCTGGACATGGGTCTTTTCTCGCCACAGTTGATCTCTATATGTTTTGCTGAAGTATTTCAGACAACAAATTGCTTCCCCTTGAGATTTGCCCCAGTGCAGGTCTCAGTGCACGAACTTTTCATTCTATTTCATTTTTCCTGGGAATTTATCAGTGTTTATTAGCACAACAACAAAAACAGGTAAAAATCACTGCAAAACACTATTAATAATTTTTCTGGGTAAATATCGGGGTCTATTTTGGTGAATGGAAGGACAGGGGAAAGAAAGTGTTCAGTAGATTAATGCTTTGAATTCCATTCATCAATGTGGTTTTCTGCAGAACTAAAACAACTCAGAACACAATGCCACCTTTGAGTTTAAAAAAACAATAGATCTCTAATCTAAACTTTTCATTTGAATAAACAGTTTACTGTTGTAGACTTAGAACTATTAGCCTATAAATATTTACATTTAATAATTGGGCCACACCATTTGCAGTGCATACACTCAACTTTATCCTTTTCTCCTGTTTTTTTTTTAAACTTTTGAATACTTCCTTGTGTTCTGAAACGTATTCTGATACAGATTTTCATTTTCTTCCCATTTTAGCATGTAAGATCTTTAAACCATTATCTGCTAACAGCTTGAAATGTGTACATGGTGGGATGAGATTCATAAGTACGTTCACATGCGCACGCACTGCAGAGCTTTTGTGAGTGCCTCTTTGTTTATTGTGTGTATCTTCTAGACTAATACATAGCTTTACTTCAACAGGCAGCTTTGCATATACACACAGACCATGCAATGTATTGTACTTTCCTAATAAAACAAGTTATTTTTTATATATTTGAATGATACAAAAGTAGGGTGAAAATCTGAAAAAACTGAATAATACTTTTTGTAAAACCTGGGAAATTTTCTGTAAAAATCGGTTTAAACTGAAATGAAGGGCTTAGCTTGATTATAGACAATGGTTACTTTTGGCTTCAACATCCTTCTGGAGGTATAGCATAAAGCATGGAAAGCTAACCAGTCACATTGCCATTCTTTCTGTTATGTTCATGGCATATACTCAGAGACATTAGATAAAAACATAAACATTCTTGCTGGAAGCTTGCAGCATAACATGACTTTTTTTCTTAGAATCCAGAATCTTAAAACACAAGAACCAAAAACAGAGTGAGACAAAGCAGACTGCTCCTTAAGGCTGAGAGGCACAACTCACCCCGCCTTGCTTTAGGCTAGCTCTTTGTAAAATGACTGCTGAGACCATAGGCGCTGACTTTTACTTTTCCCAAGGGGTGCTTCACCCCTGCTCTGTCTGAGGCTCCGCCCCCACTCCATCCCTTCTCCCAAGGCCCCACCCTTGCTCTGCCTCCCTCCCCCAAGGCCCTGCCCTCATTCCACCTCTTTCCACCCCCACTCCATCCCCTCCCCGAGACCCCAGTCCGCCCTCCACTCACTGGTCTCGTCCCTCCCCCAAGCTCCTCCCGAGCTGCCAAACAGCTGTTTGATGGTACCCCCAATTAGCTGATTGAGGCCGCTGCCGAACAGCTGTGGTTGGTATGTACTGGGCACCCACCATCTTTTTCCGTGGGTGTTCCAGCCCTGGAGCACCCATGGAGTCGGTGCCTATGGCTGAGACCCAAACTGCACACCTCCCTACAGAGCCCCCTAGTCTTCAAGCAGGACCAGGAAACCCCTTACACTTAAAATGATAGCTTGTCATTTTAATACAGTTTTTGGTACACCACACACTTTCTAGTTTAGCATCCAAACAGCAAAAAGTTTGCAGTTTATTGGGGAGATAAAACTGGGCTGAATTTGCTGTTAAAGACAGTATATATCTTTGTTTGCTAGCCTGAGTAATGCATGGGGCAGGAAGCAATTACAGTGGCTCTCCACTGACTGGCCCTAATACAGACAAAGCCAATTGGTCAAAAGTTTTATCCCTAATTTGCAGCCTCGTCTGCTAACCCAGCCCTGAGCTACCACTGACCAAAGACTCCCGCTCATGTCTGATTGTGTGCTGGTTTTGTGATGTGGACGAATATCCCATAAGCCAGGGGTTCTCAACCTTTCTCTTTCTGAGACCCCCCCAACATGCTATAAAAACTCCACAGCCCAGCTGTGTCACAACAACTATTTTTCTGCATATGAAAGCCAGGGCCGGCATTACGGGGTAGCAAGCAAGGCAATTGCCCAGGGCCCTATGCCACAGGAGACATTGCGAAGCCAAGTTGCTCAGGCTTCGGCTTTTGCCCCGGGTGGTGGGGCTTGGGGCCCCAGGCTGCAGTCCTGCATGGTGGGGCTTTGGTTTCTGCTCTGGGCCCTAGCAAGTCTCACATTAGCCATGTTTGGGAACCCCCTGAAACCTGCTTGCAGCCCCTCTGGGGTCCCCGACCCCTAGTTGAGAGCCACTGCCCTAAGTTCTCTGGTGAGACCATCCAACTGACTACTCGTGAGACAATTTCATCTGGACACTAGTACTAAACATTCACTGTCCCCTTCCATTGCTGAGCACCCTCCGCTTCCCCCATCCAGGGCCGGCTCTAGGATTTTTGCTGCCCCAAGCAAAAACAATTTTGGCCGCCCCCCCCGCCCTGTTTTTTTCTTACCCCTCCCCCGGCCCCGCCTCAACTCCGCCCCTTCCCCAAATCCCCAGCCCTGCCTCCTCCCCCCAGGCTCTCAAGCCTAGGAGGAAGGGAGGGAGAGGGAGAAGCAGCGCGTGCGCCGCGGCCACTCGGGGTCTCCCCCTCCCTCCCAGGCTCTCAAACCTGGGAGGGAGGGGGAGCAGCGGCGCACGAATCAGCTGTTTCACGCGCCGCGGCCACTCGGGATCTCCCCCTCCCTCCCGGGTTTGAGAGCCTGGGAGGGAGGGCGAGCAGCGGTGCGCGAGCGGCAGCAGCGGAGGTGAGTTAGGGCAGCCGCTGGGGCACATTTTTAGGGGCGGCATGGCCCGCGCCAGAATGCCGCCCCTAAAAATGTGCCGCCCCAAGCACCAGCTTGTTTTGCTGGTGCCTAGAGCCGGCCCTGCCCCCATCTGAGCCTCCACGCCTCTTAGTTAGTTCTAGTTTTAAATTCAAATCTGATTTTCTTAAGCCTTCTTCTGAATTGCCCAGCTGTGCTCTCACTCGCTTGCATTTATTGAATTTTGTAAGTGCTCTGAGATTTTCCGAACAGGGTTTGTATCATGTTTTCTATGGTAGTAAACAGATGTGACACTGACACGGGTCAGATGGTGGAGTTAAGAGCTGGACGTGCAGAGACAGAACAGTGAATTGCCCTAGTCCCTCTGTACATAGTTAGATGGGATTTGGGCTCAGTCTCAAATCTTCAGTAGGTCGGGATGGGTCCCTCCCCCTGTTCTGCAAAGAATGGGCTGCTCTGCTTATTGCCTTTCATCTCAAAGGACTCCAGAGCATGGTACAACGGGGTGCTTTAGTGCACTATTAAAATGCAGCTACAGCTGGGGTGGAACAAAGCAGCTATGTAACAAATCAGAACAATACTACTTTAAAGTTTAGGACAAAAGGTGAACCTGGACAGGCAATTTAGATGATCAGAATGGAAATTCCCAAGTTGGAAAATGGCGAGGGATACTAATGACATAGGGACACTTTTAGGAACATAGGGATTACTATATGGGCTCAGATCAGGTCCATCTACTTTGGTTTCCTGTCTTTGGCAGTGACCAGTATGAGAAGCGATAGAAGAGAGTGCTAGAATCTCAGAGGACAGTTATGGAATAAGCTGCCTATTGGGAAGTTTCCTCATAATCCCCATCACTTGGGGGCAGGGAGAGCTCAGTGGTTTGAGCCTTGGCCTGCTAAACCCAGGGTTGTGAGTTCAAGCCTTGAAGGCCACTTAGGGATCTGGGGTAAAATCAGTACTTGGTCCTGCTAGTGAAGGCAGGGGGCTGGACTTGATGACCTTTCAGGGTCCCTTCCAGTTCTATGAGATAGATATATCACTCAGCACATTTCTACACTTCAAACCCGGGGTGTGAGCCCCAGTTTAAGGAGCTTCTCAGGTCAATCCCAGCTGAGATGTGGGGGATGTACTCAGGGCAGCTAGACCCTCACTGTTGTGTCTGCACTGCTATTTTTAGCTTGCTAGTTCAATCAGCACTAGCATGGGTATGTCTCTTCCAGCTGGAAATTAAACCCCAGTTTGAAGTGTAGATATACTCTTAGTGATTGGCTCATACCCTGAACTCCCCTATAGTTTTCATCCTATCTAGTATAATGCTAACTATTCTCATTACCCTTCTTTGAATTCTACTAATCACTTGACCTCCCTGATCCTGTGTCAGTGAGTTCCACAGGTTTGCTGTGCAAAAAAGGTGTTCTTAATCAATTTTAAATGTGTTGCCTTTCAGTTTCATTAGAAGACCTCAGTTCTTGTGTCTGAGTAATAAGAGCACACAAATATACCTTCTCTCTAATGTCATTATTTCTGGTGCCTGGAGTATGTCCCCTCTTATTTCTCTGCCCTCTAACCTAAACAGTCTAGCACTGGTCAAAACTCAGAATTTCCATTCTAGGAAAAATTCCGACATTTCAAAATTTACTTTCATCCCAAATCAGAACAAAATATCAGAATTTCAATATTTGCAGTGAAATTAAAATTCTGAAAAAATTGGGAAATTTGTTTTCAGTAAAGTTGAAGTGTTTCATTTCAGCCATAGTATAGTATAAAACTAGAAATGATAAAATTGAAACAAAATACTTCAACCTTGTCAGTGTGTCAACCTAACTGAAATGAAATGTTTTGATAACATTTAATCAAAAATGTAAACTAAATGAATACATTCTTGTGCGACATTTCAATTTTATCGAATCAACATTTTATAACAGAAAACTGTTAATCAGTAATTTTTCAACCAACTCTAATTCTAACCTTTTGTTTATTACTTTAACTATGATTGCACAATGGGCAAAAAATTTTCACTGAGCTATCATGACACCCATCTGTTTGTCCTGAGAGGTTACTTCCAGTTTAGGCCCTGATTCAGCAAAGATTTTAAGCACATGCTTGCATGTTTGGCTGAATCAAGACTTTGGAACACAGTAATACTTATGAGCAGTTTGGAGTATTCCCTCCAATGCGCATTACTCTGCATTTTTCAGCACTAAATTTAATCTGTTGTGTTGTGAATTCTTCAAGCTTTATTGATCCTTCTGAAGTTCTCACGGTCTTCTCTACTCTGCACTAATTTAAAGGAATTTTTTTTGTGATCTTCAAATTGTGCCACCTCACTGGTCCTTTTCCACACATTAATAAATACATTAAGTAACACTCATCCTACAGTGGAACCTTGGGGCACCCACTCCTGTTAGCCTTTTGCCCTATTGAAAATTACTATTTATTGGTGCATGGAAGAGTGGCCTCCATCAGTCACCACCTCTTACAGCTGCACTCTGGAGTTTCCTTGGTGGTCCTGTACGACAATAATTACCAGGTCTGACCCTGCTTATCTTGTCATAACCAGTGAGCTGAGAGCCCTGGACTAAATCCCTTGTGGAGGAATGGGAGGAACAGATTTAAAAGCACTCACTGATTATTTCTCATGGTATGTTGGACACCTTGTAAAAGTGGGCAAGCCAAGACAGACTGCAGCTGTGGACTGGGACTCTTCCCGACCTGCAGATCTCTGCACTATTCAGTATAGTTTTAGCATTATATTCATCTTCCTGCCTAGGGACTAATTAGCTCCACCCTCATTTGAGTGCTCGGCCAAAAATAAAGGGAGAAACATTTGCATTTTCCCCCTACATAAGCCAGGAATCCAGGACCATGAAGTAGAAAGATCTTCTGAGAATCTGATATTTACAACAGGTTTTTCAGTTGTCAAAGCTCCCATATCTAAATATGGAAATATTCTCACACACGAGTGGCCAAAGGTAAAGAACAAGGTGTGTTCTTGGGTCTGATCGTTTCTGATGTACCAAAGGAACTGAGCTGGAGATGAAAGGCTTTCTGGGGTCTCCTTGTCTGTAGTAGGACTGAAATGCCTTGCCAAAGTCACGCCTTTTTTCACACATGTAAACTCCTGAATGTTTTCTTGAACCCTTTCCTCACCAAGTTCAGCACATGCAGAGGCCAGCAGAGCTCAGGAAGGCCGCAGGCCAAAGAACAACTTGAAAAAAACAGTGCCATACCATGGAGCCCAGCCGGTCTGCAAAGACCATCACTAGACAGACATGGGGGAGGACCCATCTTTCTCTTGCTAGCTGAAAAAGATGGGTCCTTCAACCAAGCTGGGTGGGTTGAAGACTCTGGAAACTGAATATAGGTGAGAAACGTGCTTAACAAAGATCTTTCCCCTCGGAAGACATGGAAAGCTGGCACCTTGTACTTCTGTGGAAGGTCCTGACTGAGGGAAAGTCAGCCATTGCTGGGGGAGGGAAATGATGGTGCAAGAAACCATCTGCAACAAAGCCTGTACTTTGCTAGAGTTTTAGACTTTTAGATGCGTCTTTTCACTTTTTTTTCTTGTAACCCTTTTTGACTGTACCTCTTATCCTTGAATTCACCTACAATCCTATCTTATTTTGTTAATAAACTTATTTTGCTATTAATATAAACCATCTCAGTGCGGTGTTTAAAGGGATTCATAGATTCATAGATTCTAGGACTGGAAGGGACCTCGAGAGGTCATCGAGTCCAGTCCCCTGCCCGCATGGCAGGACCAAATACTGTCTAGACCATCCCTGATAGACATTTATCTAACCTACTCTTAAATATCTCCAGAGATGGAGATTCCACAACCTCCCTAGGCAATTTATTCCAGTGTTTAACCACCCTGACAGTTAGGAACTTTTTCCTAATGTCCAACCTAGACCTCCCTTGCTGTAGTTTAAGCCCATTGCTTCTTGTTCTATCCTTAGAGGCTAAGGTGAACAAGTTTTCTCCCTCCTCCTTATGACACCCTTTTAGATACCTGAAAACTGCTATCATGTCCCCTCTCAGTCTTCTCTTTTCCAAACTAAACAAACCCAATTCTTTCAGCCTACCTTAATAGGTCATGTTCTCAAGACCTTTAATCATTCTTGTTGCTCTTCTCTGGACCCTCCCCAATTTCTCCACATCTTTCTTGAAATGCGGTGCCCAGAACTGGACACAATACTCCAGCTGAGGCCTAACCAGAGCAGAGTAGAGCGGAAGAATGACTTCTCGTGTCTTGCTCACAACACACCTGTTAATACATCCCAGAATCATGTTTGCTTTTTTTGCAACAGGATCACACTGTTGACTCATATTTAGCTTGTGGTCCACTATAACCCCTAGATCCCTTTCTGCCGTACTCCTTCCTAGACAGTCTCTTCCCATTCTGTATGTGTGAAACTGATTTTTTCTTCCTAAGTGGAGCACTTTGCATTTGTCTTTGTTAAACTTCATCCTGTTTACCTCAGCCCATTTCTCCAATTTGTCCAGATCATTTTGAATTATGACCCTGTCCTCCAAAGCAGTTGCAATCCCTCCCAGTTTGGTATCATCCGCAAACTTAATAAGCGTACTTTCTATGCCAATATCTAAGTCGTTAATGATGTGTGTATTTACCCCAGTTAATAAGCTGTCATGTGCTTCTGAATCTGTAGAGGAACAAATGAATCGTATTGTCCAGGAGAGGGCTGGGTATAGCAGAGCACACTCTTTGGGGAAATTCGGGACTGGGCGTGAGTTGGGGTCACCCTGTTGGTTATAACCGTGGCTGGTGGAAGCCAGAGTGGGGGGCAGACAGGCTGCTGGGGCTCAGAGCTGTTGGCCCAGGGCTGTCAGTGTGCGACCTGTGCGCTGGTAGGCTGGTTATGAGTGTCCCATGTTGGGAGGTACAGCAGCAAGGCATTGTGAGGCACTAGGGATACAACTCCTCACTGGTCTGCATTGCACCCTGAACCCTGTGACAGCCTGGATGCATGTTTTGGAGTTGGGAACGGAGACGACTGGGCAGATGGTGGAGCTGATGCTGCAAGATTTAGTGAGCGTGCTAATGTCTGCAGGACAGGGAGTATGGTTGGGTTACCAGGGTGGTGGAGAAGAAAAGACAGGGAAGGAGCTGGGTAGGAAGGGGAGGCATTTCCTAAGGCAGATCCCGGATGAGGCACGTTCTCCAGAGGTATGAGGTGACGTTCTCCAGATTTAAACAGGAGGTGGCTGAGGGCAGCGGGGTTCGAATTTGTTTGTCCAGCTTGTCTGTCGGAGCCTAGGACTCTTGGTCTTCAGGACGCATTGCCAGGGCCATTGCTCAGGCTTCTCCCAAGTGCCCGCTGGGAGAGGCATTCGCTGTACTTGGGAGGGGCTCTTCTGGGGGCCTGTGGAGTGGGGTGCTGGTGGAGACCCAGGATTGGAGCGGGATCCAGTGCTGTTTTAGCCTTTGCACAGTACTCTGCACAATTCAATAAAAACCACATACCCTGCGCTTTAGATTTCTTTTCCAAAGCACTTGACAAACACACACTATTAACCAGCCAGCAGCTCCAGCGCTTAGCCAGCACATTGGGGATGCCGATCTCAGGAGATCCCCCTTTTGGGTGAGACTTCCCGGATTTTCTGGTTTCAGAGAGGCCAGAAATAGTCTGCATCTTGGAACTTCCAGTCCCTTGGAGAGGTTCACAGCGAGGTTCAGGTCACAGTTTGGATCCCATCCCTCGTTCTGGGGTTCCTGAGTGATGACTGATTTGTGCTGCATAATTCAAGACATTGCCTAGCTTTGTAAAACAAATCTGCAGCCCCACTGGTCCCAAGAAAGCTGGAGTTGCTTTGTCTATTGAGAAAGGAAAACAAAATCTAGCACAAAGCATTGGCGAGGGAAACACTAGATGAGCTCACAGGTCTTTTCCTCTGCATTGAATAAAAACATGTCTTTGGCATGTGGGGGCAAGTTCTGTTCTCCAGATGAGTAACTTCACTGGTGGGTAACCGGACTCTTGTTAATTGGTCCTGCCTCTCTGGAGAGGGAATTCAGAAGGCAACTGGATGGAAGCAAAATGAGTTTGGGTCCACAACCAAGAGAAACATGTCGGCCAAACAAGGCAGCATAATGCAGCCTAGAGGCAGGCCCAGCACGAAGCAGAGGCTGAGGTACTGCAGGGCTATACTATTTTGTTAGCGCTTATTACTGGCACAGCAGAGGGGCTGCGGCTTATAAAGAGGTGTCTTGGCAGGGCTTGGAGGGGCCTGTGGCTGGCGCAGCAGTGGCTGTTCACAGTGTGGTCCCAGGAGAATTGGAAGAGTCTATGGGGGCCATTAGCAGAAGAGTCGCTGGCTTTATCAGCATCCAGTACCCTGAGTCCTTGACTTCCGGGAGCACTAAGTTTACTTCAAGGAAGAAAGAAAATGAAAAGAGTCAAGAAGACAAGGTCAATACTGGGATCAGCTTTAATTAAATTGCTGAGCATGGACCAGATTCTGAACAAAGCGACTCACTATTTCAGAGGAGTTTCCAGAGGGCTCCTGGCAGCAGGAGAGGCATGTGAGATGCTTGACTTCGTAAAAGAGGCACATAAATATGTTTCAAAGACTCAAATGTTTTCCATACGGCTGATACAGAAGGGAGAGCAGCTGGATGTTATAGGCCTCAATTCACCAAGGCATTGAGGATGTGCTCACTTCCATCTCTACTACACAAGCACCTTTCCAATTAGGCATATACTCAAGTGCTTTTCTGAATTGGGGCTGTATGCTGATTTGATCTGACCCACCCTAAAACTTTTGAACACACAAGCCATAAGGAAAACGTATATAAGCCAGCTCCACTGCCACCTCCCAGTAGAACTGGGTTACAAACAAGCAAACAAAAAACCCACCACAACAACCTTGGCTGCTTCTGCAAATAGAAATTTTCACAAAAACATCTTGATGTTTTTTTCTGAATTTTATTTTAAACATTTTTTTTTCTCATTTCTCATTTTGCTTTTATCAGGGGTTGCTTTTGATTTGCAGTGGAGTTTGCCTTGGGGCTTGATTTGCAGTAGGTTTTTTCCACTGCCAGTTTTGATCAGTCAGCTTGGTGGGAGTTTTTACAAAATCATGACTTTTCATTTAAAAAAATTACCAACTTCAAAAATTAAACAATTGATTAAAAATATTCCACAGGAAACTCACAAATGAAAAATCAGCCCCTTCTGGGAACCTCTGGAACAAAAACACTCTAGACATTTTCAAAATTCACACCACTGGTTTTGACCTGTCCTGCTTCTGTCTGTTCTCTCAGAGCGTAACGGACAAACATGTCACATGACTCCTGGCTAGTACAGGCTGTCCAGTAGAAATGGAAATTCATCACAAAACTCTCTGGCTACTTGGAATGAGCATTAGGTGCCACCAAAACCACATGCTTCACCCCTGTTGTGGCAACTGAAGCAACTGATTTGGCTACCTGAGATGCCCCCCAGGGATACCCCGGGTTGTGAGGCACCTCGCCACCACCTGCCCTCAGTGTGAAGCAGTCTTGTCTGAGCCTTCTGGGACTCGGCTCCCTGAACCCACCCGCCTCTGGCAGCACAAGCCCTGCCCTCCAGGCCCCCGCAGGCCTCACTCTCCCTGTAAGGTAGTGACATGGACACACCGAGCCCTGGGCGCTCCCAGCGTTCCCTGCAGTGTCCAGCCCTTTATCCACTGACCACTCACAGCATTAGCAGGCCGGCTGTTCCCAAGGGAACAGAACACACCAGCTGTAAGATACAGCTCAGGGCCAGAGACTAAGCTTAACTAACAGGTTAACCTCCTGTCTAAAGTTTGCTCTCACCCAAAGTTCTCTCCAGTGTTTTCAGCCAAGCCTGGCTGAGACCCCTATTCATGAAGCAAAATCACTGTCCTTTTACTTCCTCAGTGAAGGGTGCCTGGTATCTTCTCTGCCCCCCAAATATAGTTAAGCAAACCTCTAAAGTGCACCCCTCAGAGAGGGTCTCCCCACACGCTGCTTTTCTCTTCCTGTTAGGTTTTTTCTCTGAAGTCCTTACAATCCTTCATTTGCATTCAGTTCAGACTGGTTATAGGTGACCCATTGTGAATGGGACAATACTCAATGTGCATGTAAACAGGTGAATAAACATCTCTTGTCTGACAGAAAACCTCTCCCTTGTCTCTGTCGGTGACCAGTTCCGACAGACTTTAAGATCATAGTTTCAGTAAACATGCACAACTCCTTACATATTATCTGTACATACATTTCACGATGCTACTGATGACCAGTGTGACACCAACTTTTAGTTGAGGCCTCACTTGACATTCTTTGGTGAACCAGAATGCACAGACCAGACTGAGGAGTTTCTTGTAGCCCTTTTGCATTAAGAGAGTCTTGGGTCACAAAACCTCCAGAAGAGACCCCCCCCCCCAACAGATAACATGCAAGGATTTTGGGAAAAGACCTAAAATCATCTAACCAAAGTCAGGCAGAAAAGGATCCCGCGTGTCTGGACTTTGGACCCTCATGTGAATTTTGCTTGGAGAACTGGACTCTTGTCCGTTGTGGTTTGAGTTTATTCAAGGTTTTGTTGTTCTGAGTTAAGTTTGTTTGGGTGAACTAATCCTCTCATCAGGCTACCACCCCGCCAGGATGGGAAGTCTAACAAGGACACACAAAGTCACTCTTTCGAGCGATTCTCTCTGGCCTAGATTCTCAGCAGTGCCTTTTCAGGCTGAGGCCCAGTCAAAGTGGGGTGGGAGGAGCAAAAAATACTCTTGTGCCCCCTGATTCTGGCTCTGGTTCCTGCCCCCAGCCGATGGGCTGTTTAAAGTGCATAGGCTGGCTCTGGCCCCAAGGGGCCATTTCATCGGCAGGGCACATCTGGAGAGCAGTAGCGCTGAGGCCACACCCTCCTGGGGGAGTGGGGGTGGCTGGCATAACAGGTGGCTACACTGGCCATATGCCATCTGCAGGCTGTGAACTTCTCCATGTTGGGGGCATGGCCAGATGGGAGAACTGACAGCTTTCCACGTCATCTGCACTACCACTATGTTCTCCCTGGCTCTGCTGTGGGGAAGGTGAGCCATTTTCCTTTCCACACCATTTTAACTTGTTTGCCAGGGCCAGCCTTTCCTGCAGCCATGTTCTGCTTTAGACACGTCAGTCTATCCACCTGCCCCATTTTACTGCCCGGCTGCCATGCTAGGTATGGTCTCCAACATCATGTAGACTATGTAGGTAGTGTGATCTAGTGTCTGGGGCACTGCACCGGCTCTATTTGTGGTTCTGCCACTTACCTGCTGTTTGAGTTTAGGCAACGCATCTCCCTCCCACCCACTGTCTGTCTTCAGGACAGGGATTGTTTCACCCTGTGTTTGTACCACACGCAGCACAATGGGGCCCTGATCTTGACTTGGGCTGCTGGTGCTACTGGAATGTAAATAATAATTATATTTATAAAATATGTTAACAGACTGTTAAAGTTGCAAAGTTGAGCTCTTGAAAGTTAGGAAATGCCAGATTTACAACTGTCAGTGATACCTTAACTCGCATCCCCGTGTGCATCCACATGACATCGCTGCACAGGATGCCTCTCCTGGGAGCATTCCAAAGGTGCTTGTCAACATTCCAACGTGCCAGCGTCTCATTTCAGAGCTGAGCTGTTCTTGCCCATCGTGTTATCAAAAATGAGGCAATCATTGTTGTGGTAGGAAACGTATGTTTTCCATGGTTTATTTTCCAGCCTCTCATAACTCAATCACAGCCGTGCAGTGGCTTGGTTCTTTTGATGCAACCAGAACTTTCCATCATTAAGCAGTTGCTTCAGAGTTAGATGAGTCTGGAGAACTTGCACAGTCCCTGCCTGTGTTTCTCCTCCTAGCCTATCTGCTTGCATTACTGGAGAATGGGATCAATTCACCCCTTGGCCAGCATGGCATTTGCTGTGCATAGAGGGAGAGAATGTGGCCCCATGTGGCCATTCATGGGGGGAGGCACAAGGAGCTCCCCCCCACATATACTCACAAAGAGGGGCTGGCCACAGACTGCAGCCCTCCACTAGCCTCTGTACAGGGATTCCTCAGGTCTTTGTCTTGCATGCATCAGCCTCTCCAAAAGGGTAGGCAAGAGGTGGGGCCACTGGAGCTAGCTGATGATGGAAGAGAGCATATTCTGCCAATCCTAAAGTAAGGCTAGTGCTCTCCCCCACTCATGTTGGGTGTGGGCAGGGCCAGCTCCAGGCACCAGCCCAGTAAGCAGGTGCTTAGGGGCGGCCAAGGGGAAGGGGCGGCACGTCAGGCTGTTTGGTGGCGGGTCCCTCTCGGAGGGAAGCACCTGCCGCCGAATTCCCGTCGAAGAAGAAAGCAGTGCGGTGGAGCTGCCGCCGGAGTGCCGCCGATCGCAATTGCGATCGCAGCTTTTTTTTTTTTTTTTTCGCCACTTGGGGTGGCAAAAACCGTGGAGCTGGTCCTGGGTGTGGGAGCAGTGCAGTGTGCAGCAGAAGAGACTAGATGAAGATAGGAGCTAGATGCTGGTCTGCAGTGTCCAGAACCAACTCCAAATTTTTCTGGGTTTGCCCATCACTTATGAAAAGCAGGTCTAGTTGTGGTCCCTGGCTCCACCCCCTTTGCACTGCTCCAATGGTAAGGCACAAGGGAATTCCTCCTGCAGGCGTCATGGGATTCAAGGGGGCTGGGGTGTGGCCAGCATGCACTGGCCTCCAGAAACCCCCAGCCAGTGCAGTAGTCCCTAGGGGTAATTCTAGCTAGTGTAACTTAGAGCTGGGGGCAGGTTCAGCCCTCACAGAGCCCCAGATCATAGAATTTGGAAGGTGGCTGTTTGAGCACAACTCATCTGGACCCTGGCTCTGGTTCAGTGTCTCCATTGGGACCTGAGTATTTCTGTGCTATACAGTTCTGCACAACCAGAAAAAGGACTTTTCAACTAGGGGGTCATGTAGTAGCCTGGGGCAGTTATGCATTCAGACCAGAGGCAAGGAAACACCAAACGAAGAAGTGGGCTGTAGCCCACGAAAGCTTATGCTCTAATAAATGTGTTAGTCTGTAAGGTGCCACAAGTACTCCTGTTCTTTTTGCGGATACAGATTAACACGGCTGCTACTCTGAAACCAAAGAGAGGGTCACTCTTGGGAGATGAAGAGGAACTCTAAGCAGGAGAGACAACAGGAACCAAAGTGTAGCTGGCTGGTTTTTGCCCTGCCATCTGGCCTCTGACTTGGGAGGTAGGAAGATGCCTGGTTGTAGTGAGGAAGGCTGTCCATAGAATCCAGCTAGAAACATGATCTCCACTTGTACTGGCAGCGGGAAAAGTGTTCGTACCAAGATTGAAATTTCACAGGAAATGGAGCAATTCCCTTACTCCTGGCAGCACAAAGAGGCAATTTTCATTCTAAATCAGGCAGCTCCCACGTCAAAGGTTCCACGGTGAAATCCCACTGCACTCACTGCATGGCTTTTTATGAATCAAATCTTAATAAATGTCCAGTGCCTGATTTTTTGCAGTAGACTTTGCCTGGCTTTGATCTGGACTTGCCTGAGCTCAGCATGGCTGCTGCTGCCTGCCAAGCTAAAGAGAAAAAAAGTTATTTTCCTTAGGTTTGAAATAAAAGGGTTTTTAAAAAAGGCTTGGCTGTGGAGCTGCATGTTATTCATCATTGCCTCAGCCCCATGCCTTTGCTCTCATCCAGAGCACACACTGAAACAATTTCCCTGTGGTTTCCCTCCTCGGTGGAGTCAGATTCCTAGAAAACAAAAGGAATGTCGCAACAGTGAGCACCAGCTTGGAGGCAGGACCAGAGGCCTGGCGGTTTTGGCTCCCACACCATGGACTCAACTGTCTGCTCAGCATGGCGCCCTGATGGCCCTCGCTGCTGCCTTGCGCTGGGATCTGATTCTGGTGCCTGGTATCAGCCATTGAATTGTTCCCAATAGGAGATGCGCTCTTCTCAATGTGCCCCATTGCATTTCCCATGGGCACACCAGAATCCTACTACATGCTGCCTCGGACACATGCACAGAATTAGGGAACAAGTCTGACACCGTAGGTGTGATGGGTTGGGTCACAGAAACCCCTTTGGGACTGCCACCTGATGTGCCGGGACTACCTCTGAACCCATTTTCCCTGCCAGCTTGGGACTCCAGTACCCTGTCTTGTTTAAGCCAGACAGGCTAGCCTGCTGCAACACAGACCTAGGTCTGAACCATGTCTCCCACAAGTGCAGGCTAAACTGAAAACAGCTTAAGAAGTGTTTCTGTCTCCAGCACCCAGATACCCAGCTCCCAATGGGGCCCAAACCCCCAATAAATCCGTTTTACCCTGTATAAAGCTTATACAGGGTAAACTCATAAATTGTTCACCCTTGGTAACACTGATAGAGAGATATGCACAGCTTTTTGCCCCCCACACCTGAGATATTAATACATACTCTGAGATAATTAAGAAGAAAAAGTGATTTTATTAAATACAAAAAGTAGGATTTAAGTGGTTTAAAGTAATAACAGACAGAAAAAAGTAAATTACCAAACAAAATAAAATAAAACACGCAAGTCTAAGCCTAATACAGTAGGAAGCTAAATGCAGGTAAATCTCACCCTCAGAGATGTTCCAATAAGCTTATTTGACAGACTAGCCTCCTTCTAGTCTGGACCCAATCCTTTCCCCTGGTACAGTTCTTGTTCCAGCTCAGATGGGAGCTAGGGGATTTCTTATGTCTTTGCCGTCCCTTTTGTTCTGTTCCACCCCCTTATATATCTTTTGCACAAGGCGGGAATCCTTTGTCCCTCTCTGGGTTCCAACCCATCCTTCTAAATGGAAAAGCATCAGTTTAAAGATGGATTCCAGTTCAGGTGACAGGATCACATGGCACTGTAAGACTTCATTACCCATCTGCCAGCACACACGTAAACAGGAAGACTTACAACAAACAGAGCCATTTACAACCAATTGTCCTGGTTAATGGGAGCCATCAAGATTCCAAGCCACCATTAATGGCCCACAGTTTGCATAATTACAATAGGACCTCAGAGTTATATTTCATATTTCTAGTTTCAGATACAAGAATGATACATTTATACAAATAGGATTAATACACTCAGTAGATCATAACCTTTGCAAAGATATGTTACATGGCATATCTAGCATAAAACAGACTCCAGTTATGTCATATTTACACTCATAAGCATATTTCTATAAAGCGTTATGTGGTGCAACATCACAATAGGAAAGGCTAAAAACACTCAGCAGATCTGATAATCTTCCTAGAAACCGCTGCAGAGCTTGCTACAGAATCTCTAGCCTTCCTATGCATCCCTTTCAGCTCTTCTCTTCACGCCTCATTGCCTTCCCAGGGAGCCTTCCAAGCCCTGTCTGAGAGAGTGACACTCCAGGCCTTTGGAAATCAGTACAAAGAAATCCAAACTGAGCTGTGGTGGGCCACACTCACCCTTGGAGTGCCCTCTTCTGTCCGTGCACAATGGTGCCAGTATCTTTAGCTCCAGCATCTCCTGCAAGCCGCATGCCTCTGGGTCCAGGTCATCCATGGTTTAGCCCTCTGGCCAAGTCATGTGACGTTCAAACCCCTTTTGGGGTATCATGTATGAGTCCCCACAGATCTGAATAATTCTTCAGCCCTCTTGGGCTACTGAAGTCTTCTGTTTCCACTTACAAACCGAACCCAGGGCCTCCTCCACACACACACAGCGCGCTTTGCTTCCTGGGAGTCTCTCTCCGTAGAGGAGACCTGCCTTCTCTGCAGTTTCTCACTGGATCTTGCCCCCTTTCCTGGGCCTGCCTTGGGAATCAATTTTGTCCCAATTTTGTGACCTTTCTCATTCTGTCTACCCCAGGCCCTTCCCAGACAGAGAAAGTGAACTATCTCCTCTCTCCTGGGTCTTCTCTCCTCAATGGAACTCCCCCAGTCTACCTGCAAGGCCTAGCACCGCCTCTTCTGGCCAGGAGGCAATTCATTAAATCAGCCCTATCACCCAGGTGCCGGGCATGACTAATTGGGGTCACCTTGCAGGTGATGGGGGTTAAGACCCATCACAAAAACAAAACCAGACGCTGCCGAGAGTCAGGAATGTCAAACTTCAGGCCAAGGATATAGCAGCTTTGTATGAGCAATGTTCAGTGCATGAGCCATGGATGGCTCATTGGCCTTAGCATGGGCTGGGCCTGGCTTTCCCTCATCTGTCCCATGACGGTAATGAATTATGCGATAGCTGCCTTGCTCAGCTCGATAGACTTACAATGGGTTCATTCCTTCCTCTCCGGGAAAGGAGCTGTGCTCCACAAGGGCCGGATAGTGAAGGTGCTGTCGGCACTGATCAGTGCAGTGGCTTTCCTCCCCACAGCTCTTCTCATACAGGGCCTTGTTGTGGTCACTGCAGTAGGACTGTGAGAGAAGCTGGGCTGCAGTGGGACCAGAAGGTCAGTGACATCCAGCCCCACTCAGTCTGACCCAGAGCTGCAGGAAGGCAGAGGGAGGAGGTTCAGCCCAGCCGAAGAGGAAGTGACATGGTAGCTAGGGAGGGATATCTAGAGAAATGGGCCATATGGCACCTGCAGCAGCACTCTGGGTGTGTAGCTGCCCTTTGCCAGCACACTCACAGCCTCAGGGCTGGGGAGATCCTTCCTGATATTGAACCCTCAGGAGGCAGGACAGCGTGATTGTCCCTCTCTGGTGTCACCTCAAGGCTATGTTACTATAGCTCTCCGGGCTGCCTTCAAAACTCACTGAGATGCTGCAGCTGGTGCCAGACACTCCTGTCTCCCCCTCCCCCTGTGGTACAGGCACATCATGCCTATGCTCAGACGCTGCTGGTCCTATTAGAGAGTCCCAGGAAAGGCACCTGATGGTCCAATAGCCCCTCCTCTCCTGTGCCCAGGTGAGACCCACCGGGAAGCTCTTCCTACTGATGCCTAGCGTAAAACTCCCCCTACCAGGCTCTAGTGGGCTCTGGAGCATGGAGTAAGGCTCATTAACTCTGTCCAATGTCCAGGTGATTGTTTTGCCTTAGAGTTGTTCTGTGTGTTTAGTTTGTGTTGGCTTGTTCTGGGCTTGGTTGTTAAGCTGCACTGCTCTATATTGTGATTGACAGTTGGATGCCGGGAGATTGCTGATCATAGTTACACTCCTGGGAACTCCCCGCTGCATGGGGAAGGCACAACCTTTAGTGGAAGCCCCCAGTCCCTTTGGCAGCAGAGTAAAACACACAGAGGCTGGTTTAAGCAGCATTCATTGCAATCCACGCGTCTGTGTAGGAAAGTAGAAAGGCTTTGATGGGTACCTAAGCATGCTCTTTAGGGGTCATCTTCAAATGGTGAGGTGATGGGTTTCAGCTCAGAACATTGGGGCTTGGACAATGTCTAAGTATTTCCATATGCTGCAACCGCTTTTCACAGCCCCTGCCACGTGTAGTGGATACAAATGCTCAGACAGTGCTAGGCACCAACTCCAGAGGGAGCTTTCTGCTGCAGACATGGGGTTCTAGAGACGGACCCCTCATGGAATTCTCCCATAGCACCCTGTGAGAGGGGGGAAGGGTCTGGTCCCCATGCTAAAGATGCAGCCCTGTGTCTCCACACTGGCTCTGGCATCTGGCAGCCCCTTCAGTTGCAGTTGCCATGGGATTTCCAGGGGACTGTGCAACACCACAGGTTGTACAATCTCTTCTGACTAAGCCCTGTGGGACCTGAGGGAATATAATGTGTGTCTCCTCTAGCACCATTCTCAGCCTGCACATTCCCCCCTTGCCTACCTAGATTTGCCCCATTCTCCAGCACAGGACCCACTGAGAGGCTCTGGTGGAATCTAGAGGAGAAGCAGGGGCCATGGAATGAGCCCCATTCAAGTCAGGAGCAGGATATCTTGGAGCAGGGCCAGCCCTGCAGGAATCATGGGTTGACAGTCCAGGCCATGCCTCTGGAGCACTAGTTGACAAGACAGGCAGTCATTACTGCAGCTGAGTTCTAGAGTCAGACTTTAAAGTTTTTAGCCCTTTCCATAATTTTTACCTCCAAGAGGGGAGCCTAGAACACAGGTACAGAGGGTATTGGTTCACTCTCCAGGTCAGGATGAGCAGCCGCTCTGCATGCACCCAACAGCTTGGGAGGAGGAGGTCGAGAAGAATGCTATTGCCACATAAAGAGCTGGGAGTTGGGACACTCTAGGTGGGTGGGATGAGACTGCACACATGGGGCACTGAGGCTGGCTTCTTGGAAAATTGCCATAGGATCTTTAATGACCACTAATGGTCAGGATCTTGGTGCAGGAGGTGACATGTGACACTTCATGTTAATATGTCATTTAGACATATTAACTAAAACAGTCAGGAAACGAAAAGTATACATTTCTACCGCCTCAACTTGGCCTTGTTGCAAATTCTGTTCTTTCTGATAAACATGTAACAACAAAGAAAAATATATTTCTACCCATTTAACCAGAAACATAGGAATGGAAAATCCTCATGTGTGCAACAAGTCAGAGCCAACATTGAGGAAGTAATCTGCAAATGTACAGTTCCTAACTTTTCACACTTTTAACTGTGCACCCTTAACATCATATGAACAAATATATTACACCAAAAGGACAATAAAAGAACATTAGAATTGCAAAATTAAGCACTCAGATTTAGGGAACAACAGAGTTCTGGTTGCACACCCCCAATCTTAGCTTCACCACACTCCTTGTCCCGACTTCCTCCCTCCAACACCCCTCACTCTGCCCCTACTCTGGCTATAGTCTTGTCCCCTCTGCATTCAGCTCACATGGCTTCCTACCCCTCACTGCCTGGGTGCCCGCAGAGGGTCACTGAGAGCCAAAGAGGAGACAAGCTCCCTGTTCTCAGAGCCCAGCCCACAAAGAGCCTGGCCAGGAGAAGCAATTATAGGGAACGTCCTGAGCCCCCATAGCCCTGGGGTGGAGCATGCTCAGTTGCTATGTGGGGATTGTTCCTGTGCAGTCTGCTCAGCACTAGACGCTGTGTGAGGGATTGGAGCGTGCTCAGAGAGGCTGGAATCTTTTTGAGATTTTAGTAGCTAACTCTAGTCTGTACTGAGCATGTGCAAACTCAGATTTTTCAAAGGCTTGGTCAAAATTTGGTGGATTTTCATAAGTATGGCAAAAGGTAAATCTTTGCCACCAAAGCCTCCCTCCCCCCCCCCCAGTGAAATTCAAGCCCTTCCTCCAAAACATGAGGCTGCTAGATCTTCTCAAAGAAAGATCATCAGAGTCTTTTCTTTACATTACTTAGCAATGTACTTTCCCCTAACCTCATTCTGGGAAATGGCTCAATCATTTTGGCTGAAACATTCCAGAAACGTTAATCCTGAGGCACATACCAGACAATGGAAAATTTCAGCCTGAATGGTTAAAGACTGGCAAAATTATAAGCAACTGAAATCAGGGTTTTATACAGGGATGTGTTGGGCAACCTTAGTAACCGGCAGCATGACCAGCCCAGCCTGCAATATATAGTGCATTTAATTAATAATATGCTTCACTTTAATAATAGTCATCTGGGAATATTCAATCAATGTGTGGCACTGGCAGCTGTCGGAAGACAGGATACTGGGTTAGATGGACCTTTGGTCTGACCCAGTCTGGCCGTTCTTATGTTCTTATTTGTCACTCCTATAAGAATATATTTCATTTTGCTGAACTCTTGCACCCAGATCTGCTCACAGCTACACTGGGTTAAACCAGAGGTAATTGCACAGTGGTCAAGGTTTGTACAGCTCTACATGTGGCATTTTAGGGAAATTATTTAATGAGTTAATTTGCACGTTGACAAATGGTTTGTATATTTGCCACATTGAATATGTAATACACTTGGTAGTTGTCAGAGCACGTCAGGCGCATTTATTTGCCACAGCTTTTATTAGGGGTTTTGTGACAAAAATGGGTTTTTATGTTTTGGCTGACAGACCTGGTGAGAGAATGCTGGGGAGGGGATTGTTCATTGTATTGTAGGGGCTTGTCATATATATATTGAATAAGTATCAGAGGGGTAGCCGTGTTAGTCTGAATCTGTAAAAAGCAACAGAGGGTCCTGTGGCACCTTTGAGACTAACAGAAGTATTGGGAGCATAAGCTTTCGTGGGTAAGAACCTCACTTCTTCAGATGCAAGAAGAAGTGAGGTTCTTACCCACGAAAGCTTATGCTCCCAATACTTCTGTTAGTCTCAAAGGTGCCACAGGACCCTCTGTTGCTTTTTACATATTGAATAAGATATCTGAACCACGCACTGTTGTGAAAGAATGTTTATTGCTTTCCAGTCACAGTCACTGATGATGTGGATGGTGGAGATAAGGCTAGGAAGCCTGTCTGTAATTGCACAGCTAGCTGGAGCACATCACACGGGAGAGCAACACACTCAATATAGCACTCGATACATGTGTTAGGGTGGAACACTGACCTATGTCTGGCAGAGCTAAGGATATGGACACCCGACTCACTTCCGGATCTGTCTATAATCTTATGGTACGTATGCAGTGTAGCTGTAGCCTTGGTCCCAGGATATTAGAGAGACAAGGTGGAGGAGGGAATAGCTTTTATTGGACCAACTTCTGCTGGTGAGACGGACAAGCTTTCGCACTTACACAGTTAGACCTGAAGAAAAGCTCTCTGTGGCTCTTGAAAGCTTGTCTCTCCCCCCAACAGAAGTTGGTTCAATAAAATATATTATCTCACCTGCCTTGTCTCTCTAGTGTCCTTATTGGAAAGTCCCATGTGTGTTGTTCTATATTCAAGCAATCTATTAGTCTTAACAGTAATTCATTGCTAGTAACTTAACAACAGTCTTTATTAGATACACTGTTAACATATAGACAGAGCATCTTAACTCAGGTCAATCATCAGTCTAACCTAAAACCAGCTGCCTCTTCTCGCTGTCAGCTCACACACCCTGGATAGTCTATGCATTCGCTTAAAGCCACACTCACACCACAGCTTTCTTTTAAATGCTTTTTAGCACAAGCATTTCTATACTTTTGACATGTCACATTCTTTTATATAATCCTGTATGTTTTGGTTATTTGTGGCCATTACAGAACCGCTCTTGCTCTATGTTTACATTTTTCTACATCTAAACCTCATGTATGCATTTCAACATCTCTGTTGTTAGCTATAAAGGAATTACTAGTCTATTACCTTTAAACAGAATTCCTTCAATTACTGATAAATCTTGAATAAATTGATTATATGGTTTTGGGATCATTTTTATTGTATCCCTATTCAATAGTTGTAATAACCCTTTCTAAATTCTCATCCTGTCTAGTTGCTTGTACAATTTCTTCCTATACTCTTCCTGATATAGGAAACAATTGTACCACATCATCTTCTTCAACTACATTGGTTACATCATAAGCTCTAGTCTAGAAAGAGTATCAGCAACAATTAATGATTTGCCTGGCTGATATTCTCATTTTAAATCATATAAATACAATTGAAAAAATAATCTTTGTAATGGAGGCAGTATGTCTATGTTCCTTTTTGAAATATTAACTAATGGTTTATGATCCGTTGCTGCCAGGACAGAGCTACCCTATCAAAATATGTGACATTTTTTGCATGCGCAATTCAATGCCATAGTCTCTTTTTCTATTTGCGAATACTGCCATTCCATTGCTGACATTAGCATAGATGCATAAGTAAGTTTTGTTAGATCACCACACTTCTGCAATAGAACTGCTCCGACACCTTGTTTGGATCTGTTAGTATCAAATAGTTTTACTACTGGAGCTGTTTTTATTAATTACTTAAAATGCTTAAATTCTTGTTGATATTGCCAGTCCCATTCCCACTGGTTATTTTTACAAAGCAAAAGCCCTTGCATTTGTTGGGGTTTTTTTCTCCTAAGTTAGGTACAAAATTAACCATACCCCAAAATTTCTCTAATGACTCCTACTTTTGGGGGTAAACAATATTATCAAGGGTTTGTATTCATTGTGGCTCAATCTGTAACCCCTGACTGCTCAGCTTTTTCCCTGGAAGCATTAATTCTGGAACTCTAAATTTACATATATGTTTTTTAAAGTTTTAATCCTGTGTCTTTTGCTTTCTATAATGCTTTAGTTAATCTTATATCACGCTCTTCTGAAGTTTTTCCCCATATTAATATATAACCTATATATACTTGTGTGCCATCTATATTTTCAAAATTATTTTGTATTGCTCTAAGAAATACCCATGGAGCGGAACATAATCCAAAAGGTAATCTTTTAAAACAGTAATGTCTAAAAGGTATGTTAAATGTACATAGCAATTGACTTTCTTGCTCCAATGATATTTGCCAAAATCCATTTGAAGCATCTAAAGGAGAAAAGTAATTTGCTCCTTACATTTGTCCAAATATTTCTTCCCAGGTAGGTATTTTTAAATGTTCTCATTTGACATACTTATGTAAGTCTTTTGGATCTAAACACAAACACAAGTATCCATCTTTCTTTTCTACTATTACTAATGAATCACCCAGTCTATTGGCTCTTCCACTCTAATTATAACTAAATTAACTAATCTTTCCAATTCTTTTTGTACCCTCCTTCTTAAAGTGAAGGGTATTTTCTAGTTGCATGTGTAAGTGTTTTCTTTGTTTCATTTAACTCTGTTTCATACAGTGTATCCAATTTACCAATGACAGTGAATAACTCTGTAAACTGATGATTTATTTCCAAAGTTTCAGAATCCTGAATAGTCTGAACTCTACCAATTAGATTAGTGCTAAACATGTTTCTAAAACTAAAATAGAAAAACCTTGTCCCTTAACTACTACAAATCTTACATTATCTTTAACTATGACCTGTAATTCACAAACCCCCATAACCAATTTTTTTCACCTCTTTATAGATTGTAAATTAATATGTATTTGTTCTCTTACTACAGCTTTTACTTTTAGGACATTTTATAATTTCTTCTGACTTTGCATTATATTGTGCCCACATATCTATTACATATGAAATAAATATTCCATTAGTAGATTCCTTGTAGTTCACAGAGTGAATCTGTTTCAAAATACTCAAAAACAAATTATCTACTGTAATGTCAGTTCTATATTTCTTATTCAGTATTTTCTCTGAGACTTTTGAATTTTGAACTAAATGTATATTGCTAAATTTTTCCCAACTTCTCTGTGTACAAACTTCTGCAAAATGGTTCTCTTTCTTGCAGATATGACAGGTTTGATCATATGCTGTACACTGGGTTGGTGCCTCATTGCACATCTAGAACATTTTTTCATATGACATATATTTTACCTTTAATACCATCACTCTGTTTTCCTCCATAGACTTGTTTTTTACTTTTCCTTATGAAGTCTATATTCTCAGTTTCTTTTTTTACTAAAATGTGCAATAGTTGTTCAAATTCAGCAGTTGGCAAATTCTCACTGCGTTTTCCAGATTTAGATTTGGCTCTTCTAACAGTCTTTTTCTTACACTAATATCTTTTATAGCTATCACAGTTTGATCTCTTATCATCCACTCAGATAGTGTCTGGAAATTACATTTCTGACTTCTTATCTTTGGATCTGTTAAAATGATTCAAAAGTCTTTTCCATCATTAGTTTCTTGAGTGAAACTGAAATCTTTCAAATGTTCATTTCTTTTTGTTAAACAGTCTTCCTCTGATTTTTTTAAGACAAACTCTTAGTCAGCTCATTCTCTAACACTAAGTTCAAATGAATTACATAATGAAATTTCTTCCGTAGATGAAATATTCAAAAAGGTGGCAATCTTTTGTTAATCTTCCTTATGAGTAGATCCCAAAGCCACCAAAAATCAATCATATTCTTGTTTAAACCTTTTCTGATTTTCTGCAGCATTTCTTGACAGTTTTGTCACTATGAGAACTCTTAATTGATCTATCTTATTTCATTCAGGCTTGCTTTTTATTTCTGATTAACTTTTAGCTCCATTTTTTTAACTTCTCCCAGTTCTTTTTACCACTTCCCTCACTCCTGGGGCCAGGTGCTGTTTTATATTCATGTAATCCACTAGCCTTATTAATACTTCATTGCTAATAATTTAATAACAGTCTTTATTAGATGCATAGTTAACATATAGACACAGCCTCTTAACTCAGGTCAATCTGTCAGTCTAACCTAAAACCAACAGCTCCCAGTCTCTGGAGATTCTATTCATTCTCTTAAAGCCACAGTAACACCATGCTATAGAATTTAATAAAAATGAAATCAAGAGTGTTCATAATAGTTTATCAGGGTTCTATAGAAATTACTGTAAAAACCTAAAGAATTTAATATGGAATGATCTCACTTCTGTGGGGTTTTTAAGTATCCTGTAGAAATTCTATGGTTTCTCTATTGGAAACCATAGGAAGACACAACAAACTATGGAAATGAGTTTTGCTGAGATTACAAGTTTGGTTGATAAAGGTACTAGTGTTGATGTAATTGTCACAGAGTTTGGGGTGCAAACCAGACCACTGAGAGGTTGTGTCACCACTAGTCCTCCAACCCTGGGTGCCTTACAATGCTTTGTTACTGTAATGCTTTGCTAACTGTTGCAGGGCAAGTGGTGACACAATCTCTGACTGGTCTGGATTGCATCCTGAGCCCCATAACAGGGGTGCAGTTGGCAGGAGCTACACACAGCTTGCGATTTTAACGGACATTTACACTTTAAGCACTAGTGAAATCGTTCTAAGTGATTCTCAAGTGAAAAGACCAGGAACAGTCAAAGAAAGGGCAGTTTTATTATTTTCTGTTTGTTTATTTTGGGCCAGGGAAATAGAACAAAGGAAGTATGAAGATGAGTCAGAAGTAGCAAAGGCAGGAGGAGCAAAGAAGCAGATGCTGAGTTCACCAAAAAGCAGCTAACAGAGCTGTGTGCACAGTGATGTCTGTCAGCAGCTGATCAGAAGCAATCTGAGCGAGTGGCCATGCTGTACTCAGATGCCCTGAGCCAGGATGGGGCATCTGCTCCAAACTGGGGCCAGAAGGGGTCCCTTTTTCTCCTACAGAGCATGCAGGGGACCAAGCAGACAGTTCCCTGGATGGTCCAGCAGCAGTGGCGAGAGGTGAAGAGCTGGGGAGGCAGGGCCGGTGCAAGGAAGTTTCACGCCCTAGGCGAAACTTCCACATTGCGCCTCCCCCCTCCCTTCAGCCGTGCGGCAGCTTCCCACCCCAGCTCACCTCTGCTCCGCCTCCTTCCCGAGCACACCGCCCCCGCTCTAATTCTCCTCCCCTCCCAGGCTTGCAGCGCCAAACAGCTGATTGGCGCTGCAAGCCTGGGAGGCGGGAGAAGTGGAGCGGCGACCACGTGCTTGGGAGGGGGCGTAGGAATGCTGTAAAAAAAAATTGGGGGCACCGCTTTTTGGCGCCCCCAAATCTTGGTGCCCTAGACAACCGCCTAGTTTGCCTTAATGGTAGCACCAGCCCTGTGGGGAGGCTGCAATGGGAAAAGCTGCTCAGGGAGGAGAGATGGATACAGCTGGAGGCCATGTGCCTAAGGCCTGGTCTACACTACACTTTACATTGATCTAATTATGTCAGTGTCTACACTACAGCCTTCCTCCCGCCGATGTAAGTTCCCTACTACACCGACATCATAACCCCACCTCCACGAGAAGTGTAGGGCTTATGTCTGTGCAGTTAGGGTGATGCAGTGTCTGCGTCAACATTGTGTCACTTACATTGGCTGCTAGTGCTCTTGTCAATTTCACGGCTGCAGTGGAGCCCTGAAACTAGAGCCCAACTGCTCCCCGCTCCCCTGGAGAGCTGTGTGTCTGGACCCCACTCCCAGCTGGCAGCTAGATCCTGCTCCCAGCTGGGAGCCACGGAGAGAAGCCCAATCGCCCCCTTCCCCCAACTCCCGGCAGGAAATGGAGAGGCGAGAAGCCCCGGGTGGCTGGACCCTGCTCCCAGCGGGGAACAGGGAGCCGAGGGGTGGGGGGCAGCTCGCCGGGAGCCCGGGAGCCTGTGGGGCAGCTGGGCTGCCAGCAGGGAACTGCCAGCAGAGCTGAGAGACCGGGCTCTCAGTTCCCCACACTGCCCCTCTTGGGTCAGTGGAAGCGCTCCTGATGTCACAAGGAGGGTAGTGTGGACATGCACCACTGCAGTAATTCCCAGGGCGATTTAAGTTTTGAGTGTAGATGTACCCGAGAGGGAAGTGCTGGAGCAACAGAAGCTTGCTGACCAGGACACACAAAGGCAGCTCAGACAGAAGATGAATCATGGCCATGGAACCCAGGAGGGAAGACATACTGGTGTGTGTGATGAGGGCCTAGTGGATAACCGGATGTGAGTATGATGGATCCCATCACTCTGTCTGTAGCCTGAGGCATTATGGACAATAAAGGTCATTCTGAGGGTCTGACTGTGGGAAGTGTTTTTCTTGATGTGTTATTCTCTGTAATGATGTAACAGGGTTGATCCTGAGAGCTCAGGTACAATCCTGCCATGGCCAGACTCAGTGGTCGAGGGGGTAAACCTGAGTCAGTGTGGCCTTGTCTGTGGCACAGCTGGAAGGGGCCGTGGCCCAAGAACTGCTGGACCAGGTGAAGACTCTGACATAGCTAGGAAAGCTGTGGGCCAGAATGCCACCAAAAATGGGGAAAATGAGGCACAGTTGCACGTTGCTGTGGCACAAACACTGGCACAGCTGATGGTAGCTGTGGGCCAGAACTGAGATGGGAGCAGGGCAGACTCAGAATAGTAAAAGGTCCAATTTCATGCCTTAGGGAGTGACAACTTTTTACTGGTCTGGTGAAGGAAACTGAGGCACAACTAGATGGTGCTGTGGCACAGGATCTGCTAGGAGGAGTGGGATTCTGGCACTGCTAGGTAAATAGCTGTGGGCCAGCATGCTGCTGAGAGCAGGGCAGACTGCTGGGAGTGGGGAGTCTCTGGCACAGCTAGGAAAGCTGTGAGCCAGAATTCCATGAAGAGCAGGGCAGACTCAGAGAGGTGAGGGAGCTGAGATGGGAGTGAAGCAATCCCTGGGGGAGTCTGGATGTTAAGTGTGGGGGAAGGTGCCACTTTGTCTATGGGTTTAGGATGGTCATTTCCGATGTAATTAAACATATTGAAGGGTTAGACAGTGGCTAACCCACCTGCCGCTTTGTAAGGGGCCAGGTGTGACACGAAGCATGGCTGTATTCACCCTACACACTACTGTAATAATCTTTGTACAGAATATGCATTGTGAGATATATTTGAATATAGTATATGTGAATGCTAATAATTCAGTGATCATTAATATTCTTATGTGATGTATGTACTCAGTGGGTAATAAGAGGTATGGATATATGCTAGAATTATGGCTAATGTGTGTTTAAAAGAGACACGTCAGGGGGAGCTGCCAAACAGGTTTTCCTTAGACAAATGACTGTGTATTTGCCGATCTTCAGGCAGACAAAAAAGGTAAAACAAAGGTTTTACATATTAGATAAACAAAGCTATTAAATTACCAAGTGGGCAAGAAAGAACATGGAGCTTCCTTCCCCACCACACCTCCATGTGACCTGCCTCACAGCTTGAATACACTTTACTTTGAGGGGTAACCCTTAGAAGAATCCATTTCAAAGGATTACTGGTCTGTAAAGATGGGGCGGGAGGGGAGATGGAAGGGCTGAACCTCAAGTGATAAGCAGTTGAATCAACTGGTTGTATACAATATTACTGTGTTATAAAAGTGTACAGAGTGAGGTCTTATCGGAAAGCTAATGACACATATATTTTGTGAAATGTCTGTATTAACACTATATGAGGAAATATGAATACTTAATGATATTAAGCTTCCAGTCTGTGGCCAAACAAAGGGAGAAACCGGCTTTCACCCAGAATGGAGGGAAGGCAGCTATCACCTGTCTCCAATGAAATTAAGGAAAATGTGCCCAGAAACAATGGAAGATCCATTTATGCAGAAAGCAGCAGGGGGATGGGAAGCCCACAGGAAGGGGAAAACATCTACCTCTTGAAATAAAGGGATCAGAGTAGCAGCCGTGTTAGTCTGCATCCGAAGAAGTGGGCTGTAGTCCACAAAAGCTTATGCTCTAATAAATTTGTTAGTCTCTAAGGTGCCACAAGTACTCCCGTTCTTCTTGAAATAAAGCCATTGAACTCTGGAAGATATAAGCAAAGACAGAAGCCATCTTTGGCATCCATCATTAGACGGACACATGGGGTCAGAGCTTTCGAAAAGCTGAGAAAGATGGGTCCTTTAACCAAAAGGAGGGTTGAAGTCTCTGGAAACTGAAACCGCTATTTCGTGCAGCAAGGCTGGGAGGGAGGAGAAGTTGAGCAGCGGGCACTCGGGGGAGGCGTTGGTGGTGGAGTGGACGTGAGCTGGAGTGGAGAGTGGTTCCTCTAACACCCCCATTACTTCCTGCGCCCCCTCACCCTAGCTCACCTCTGCTCCGCCTGCTCTCCTGAACGTGCTGCTGCTCCGCTTCTCTGCCCTCCCTCGCCTGAGAGGGACGGGGAAGAAGCGGAGCGGCGGCATGCCCGGGGGAGCAGTTGGAGTGGAGGTGAGCTAGGGCGGGACGTCACAGGGGGCCCGTAGGAAGCAATGGGGGGGAGAAATGCGGCACGCCAGGGGAGGAGGCGGTGCTGGGGATTTGGGGAAGGGGTTCGGAAGGGGTGGAGTTGGGGTGGGGCAGGGGGCACGAAAAAGAAAGGGGAGGCAGCCAAAAATTTTTTTGCTTGGGGTGGCAAAAATCCTAGAGCTGGCCCTGCCCTCTCCAAGCGTTGCAGCTGTCCGGAGGTGCCTGCCTTCCACGCCTTCCTCATTCACACCTCATTCATTCAACAGGGCAATCGATTACAAAGTTGGGGGGAAGATCTTATTCTACTTCTAGCAAAAAGACATTTTTCTTTTACCTTAATTATACTACCTTAGGGGCCGCTATAACATATTACCGAGGTTCAATACTGCTGTTTCAGTGGGGCGGCACTGGGGAAGAGGGTTTGTTTCCGCGGGGCAGATGGCGCACGGGGGGGGCGTTCAACGGCGCTGGGGGGGTTGTTTCCGTGGGGCGGGCGGTGCTGGAGGAGGTGTTGTGTTTCGGGGGGGGCTGGGTGGCGCTGGGGGGGGGGTTGGCGGTGCTTGGGGGGTTTCGGCCCTCAGTTGTTTTCTTTGGAGTAATATGGCCCTCGCCGCTTTACGAGTTGTGCAGGCCTGTTCTAGGGTATTATTTATTGCAAACAACAACCTCCCAAATGCTGAGCTGTGATTCTGATGTATTGCAAACAACACCAACCCAAATGCATCAAACAGCCCATCATCTGGGGGAACAGATGGGGATTTATAAAAATATACACAAATGGTAGCAATTCCTTGCTGCCGGTAATAAGCATTTGATGACCAGCCCTGGCCCTATGATGAACAGTGGGAGGGTTGAACAAGGCTTTGCTGTCTTGCTGGGATGCCCGTGTTCTGGTGTTTACTGTGCTGTAACCACAAACAGCTGTGCTGAAAAGCTTTTAATGCAGAAAAACAGGGAACAAGCTAAAGCAAAAGGGTACAGGGAGTTTTGCATAAATTAGATGGATTAAAATACTTCTTAACCATCCATACTGAAATGTAAAGAAAAATACATTCCTGCTCTGTATAGGGCTGCATCTCACTGTCTGGCGCTGAGAGAAACTCCTCAGAGAGAAAAGTGTCAATTTAACATGCTTGGTTTTAGAGATCAGTTAAATGTCAATTAACAGAGACATCACGTAGTGTTGGATTCTAGCAGAGGCGTCACACAGGAGTCACCATCTTCCATTGCAAGGCACAGTCCTTCACTTGCTGTCTCTACTCCAAATGCACAGCAGGGCAGGCAGGAGTAAAAGTCTAAACAATGCTAAAAAGACAATTAATTAATTACAACTCCACAGGAAATTCACCCCCTGGTAAGAGGAAGGGAAGGAAAGAAAAACCACACATCACAAATGCTAGTCACCTTGCTTAATGCAGGCCCTTAGGGCCGGATTTTCAAAGGTATTTAAGTGTCTGAAGATGCAGATAGGCACCTAGTGGGCTTTCCAGAAGTGCCCTTGGTGCCTAACTCACATTGATTTCTCTGGGAATTGGGTGCCTAGGAGCATCTGAAAATTATTCTAGGCATCTATCTGCATCTTTAGATGCTTATATACCATTAAAAATCTGGTCCCTCGAAACCATGGTGATGGGCATAGTGTAAGAACCAGAATAGAATAGAACAGAATAGAATAGAGTCTCTCCTATGAGTACTTGTGGCACCTTAAAAAGAAGAACAGGAGTACTTGTGGCACCTTAGAGACTAACAAATTTAAACATAAAAAAGTGGGCTACAGCGCACTTCTCGTATGACTGCAACTGGTCCTAATTTGCTTAGCCCTTGAGAAAAAGAAACATTCAGTCCCTTGTCCCTCCACTCTCACCCTGCACAGCATTATGGCCCAATCCTGCTGTTCTTCCTTAAGCAAAACTCCCATTAACTTCAGTGGGAGTAAAGCTTGCAGGATTGGGCCCCCACAAGAGGTCTAAGACCCTGTAAAGCATGAAAAACTGCTGCAGGCTTGCAACAGAGCAACATTCCTGAACTGCGCCATTACTGAGTGCTCCTGGGAATCGGGTCTGTCTGGCCTCCTCTCTCCTCACAAGTTTGCTGTTAATTAGGCTAAGCATCATTTTGACTTCTGTAAAGCTGGCAGGGGGCTGATTACTGGGAGAGAAAAGAACAAAGGAGACAGCAAGGACATTTCAAAGAGAGGCAGAAGAAGGGGAAAGGAGCTGCAGTCCCCCAGTCTGCTGGGGTTTGTCAGAGAATTTCGACACCTCTCTGCATTGATCCAAGGTTTGCATCTGAACTCTGTATACAGGGTGTGAAAGGGTAACAGAGCAGGGGGCAGATGTGCTCTTAGGACAAAAGAACGTCCCTCACATCACTCAGTTAGACATCCAACACTCAGCTGCTTTTCTGGAGTTTATCAGAACCTCTTTGGCCTGGAACCTGGCCTGTATTGGGCTTTTTGGGGAGATTTCTGGTATTTCCTGGTTACACTGTATTGGTATCGTCTAGTTCCTGGAAATACCCAGGGTGTGCAGAGGCATACATGAAACGAGTCAAGGGTGTGTGTGTCTGTGTGCACGTGCTTTTTCTTTTCAAGAGAAGACATCAATAATAATTATTGAAACAAGATGGAGAGGAAACACATCCATTGTGCACTGCAAGCAAAACCAGATCATGAACTGATGTGTGATGAAAAGAAAGATCTAATTTTAAAACCATCAAAATACTATTTAAATTAATTAATTAAAATAATTAAGTTAATAAAATGTTGAAATTGTGGGAGGGGGGGGTCTTATATCTCTGAGCTGGGTCACTTCCCTCCAACCCGCCCGCCCTTCCCTGATTATCCCTGATCAATTGCAATAAAACAGCTGGCAGGAGAAGTCTCTTTTACTTTCTCCTTTCACTCACTTTAATATGGGGCTCTTTTTTTCCAAAAAGAAGCAACAAGTTACCCCCAAATCGAGAGTGGATTCTTTCCCCCTGAGTCTTTTGATATGAAGTCACTATTATTAATTTTCTTCTGCCTCCTGCTGCTCCTGCCTAAAGCTAGGACCAGCAGCCAGTCCATGGAGCTGAACCGAATGGGTCCTCAGCACACAAGGAATGGTTAGGTGATAATCATGTCTGCATTCAAATGTCTCTTGCTAAACCCAACCTCTCCCCCTACCCCTCCTTGAAGTGAGAAACTTTTGGCTCAAGAATGCAGTAGGGTTGTTCTCCTGTTCCTCCCACTCCTCCTGCACCCCTTCTCCCGCGACAAGGCCCTCCCCCTCTCCAGTCTGGATTAGGCTGTACCTTTTTTCTTTCCTTCAGGGGTGAGGGTTTTATTCCCTTCTTTTCTGCCCAGATCTCCACTAAACAAAGGAGCTCTGGGCACATCACCAGTTCCAGGACCTAAAGGTATTTAAACAGATTCAGACTAAATCCAGACTCTATAAGTGGCTAAGGGGCTGATTTCTTTCTCTTTATCTCAAAGCTAGTTTGCAATTGTTCGACTGCTTTTTTTCTATTTTTTTTTTTTTTTGCATTTTTCCCTCTATTTAGTTCTGACACTTAATGCCACAGATTGAAATGTTTTTCCTGCTCCCCTCAAATCTGCCAATCTGTTTTAGCTCAGATTTAATGATTGATTCTCTCTCTTTTTTTCCTTTGTCAATGTTGATTTCTTACAAAGAACGTTTGGTGGAATTTCTCAGAGCTGCAGATAATTTTTGAGCTTTTTTAAACTCTCTTCAGATGGTGTAAATTACTTTTCCATATTCTTTTAGCAGAACTGTAGTGTTAACGCTTTCAAGGGTACATGTCTGTGTATTGATCATTGTTGTGATTCTAATTTCACTGTGGTTAAAGGGGTCACTTATCATCTCCTCAACTGAAATCTCTGCATGAGAGCTTGGAAACCTCCTAGTGTAAAAAAATCTTTGCTTTCTGTGACCACTTTTCCATGTGTGTGTTACTTTGAAAGCTCTAAAAACTACCCCCCCCTTTTGTCTAGCTGGAGATAATCATATCCTAGCCTTCAGCAGACAGACATGTGTAGCAAAGGAGCAGAGTTTTGCAAGGCACTGAAGGGAGGGCAGTTTCTTTGTCTCTTCCTTTGCCTCTGCTCCCAGCCCGGTTTGCTCCTTCCCACTCTCTGTCTTTCTCATTCACTGCATTGCAAACATTAGAGCCTGAAAAGCATGTCCTCGAAAGCTGAGACATTCTGACCAGGGACACTGTGAGTTTGGGAATGGTTTGAACACATTTTCTGCCTTGTCTGTTCTGCTTTTTGCCTGCTTTTGGGCTGCGCTGGACTTGGAAAGTGCTTGTGTGGGACAGCATGGGGGACATTTCGGGGCAGCTCAGGGCCCTACTCCTCCCAGCAGGAGTGCTCAGGGCTCTGCCTCTCTCAGCAGCAGCAGCAGTCATTTTCATTTTGGGGAGAGGGGGAACCTCTGGGAGAAGACTTGGGGTTTCAGGGTGAAAGATGCTCTCTGGCCCTCCTTTTCTGAGGAGGGCTGCAAGCCCCTGCTCTCCTGGGGACTGGCTCCCAGCTCCAGCACGCTGGAGTGAGGGGGTGGGTAACATAGCAGCTGAATGTCTGCACATGCCAGTGTAGGGCCAGGGGAGTTGGGGAATGGGGAGCGGGGTTGGGGAAGGAATGAGCTTTGACGGGGAGCTGGGGGGACGGGTAAGGACAGTGATAAAACATCTCAAATTTACCACACTTTGCCTGCCCATATCAGACCAGCCCCATGGCCTCTGCCGGTCAGCCACCCCGGCCCTGCCTTCTATCACATGCACCCTGAGCCCAAGCCCAGCCATACTCCCTGTCATACACCCAGACCTCCACCCTCATCCCCGAGGCCAGGCCCAGGACTGGGCACCCTCACAGTCCTCCCCTAGCTTAGAGTCTGCGCCTTTCTCCCCGTCTTCAGCTCCTGCTGCAGCTCTGCTCACTGCTGATGGCCACACTCCCACTGCCGGGGCTTGCTCATCCCACCCCGTTTGCCTGAGACCCTGTGAGTTCATGGTGCCAGTCCCCGGGCAGAGCCCTGCAGGCTTGATGCTAAAGGCACTGGGGTGTGTGTAGCATGTTTGGCACCGAAATAAAGCCACTCTGGAAATCTCTGTGGGTTCCACGGGCCATGACGACACGAGGTGAAACCCTCCCGTCATGAGCTCCCCCCCGACCATGGCTCCCAGTGACATGATCCAGATCCCTTCTTCTCTCCCCCCAATCACGACCCCCAGTGACATGAGCCGAATTCCTCCCCCATGGGCTCCCCCAGACCATGGCCCCAGTGACACTATCCCTCTGTCCTTCCCCCCAACCATGGACCCTAGTGACCTGATCCAGATCCCTCCATCCATCCCCCCGACTACGGCCCCCAGTGACATGAGTCAAATCCCTCCCCCTATGGGCTCCCCCAGAACATGGCCCCCAGTAACCCCCAGAGGCTCCCCCAGTCCACGGCCCCTAGTGACATGAGCTGAATCCCTCCCCCCATGGGCTCCCCCGACCACAGCCCCCAGTGACACAAGCCGAATCCCTCCCCCCAGGCCCAGGGGTCTCCCAGTCCATGGCCCCCCAGTGACACGAGCCTAATCCCTTCCCCCAGAGGCTCCCCCAGTCCACGGCCCCTAGTGACATGAGCTGAATCCCGCCCCCCATGGGCTCCCCCAACTACAGCCCCCAGTGACACAAGCCTGATCCCTCCTCCCAGGGGCTCCCCTGGACCATCGCCCCCAGTGACACAAGCTGAGTCCCTCCCCCAATGGGCTCCCCCGACCACGGCCCCCAGTGACATGAGCTGAGTCTCTCCCCAGACCACGGCCCCCAGTGACCCAATCCGGATCCCTCCCCACACAGTGAGTGTTGCTGAACCTCCTCTTGGTCGCTCTGTGGGCTCCGCAGGCAGCGTCCCGTCTCCTCCCCTTGGCAGGGGTCTGGGTTTAATTTTGCTTTGTTCACTGACACAGACGCATGGCAAAATGACTGTAGCAGAGTCCCTGGGACCCGGGGCCGTGGGCTGTGTCTGGGGACGTGCCCGTGTTTTGGCTCCCACAGGCCACAGCACAGGTTGACACAATGATGCCAGGCAGCTGGTCTAGGATTGAAGGCAGATGCTCTGACACTGGCCTCCTCTTTGCAGATCCCTGTGCCTACCCCTGAGCTACCCCCTTGGTGGTGCTACGGGACATCCAGGGCCTGCTACTGCTGCCTTCAGCACCAGCATATCAATCGCCCTCCCAGCTTTTCAGGCTAAGTCATGCAAACTTCCCCCAGGCCTGGCCCAGCTCAAAGGCTCTTTCCCCGTGACCCCATCCCCTGCACTACTTCAGCCTTGGCCTAGCACTCACGCCAGCCCCTAGTATGGCCCAAACACATGGTGCTCTCTCACTGAGCCCCCCACAAATACCAGCCCAGCCCTAACACATCACATTTATCTCCTCTCCCTCACTCCAGCGTAGTACCTGTCATTCAGCCCCATGCAACCCTCCACACTCATCCCTTCTCCCCACTCCATCACTGGGCTGAGCTCCCTCCACCCACTGGGCTCCTTGACTCCCCTCAACCCCCTGGGAAATAGAGAGGATTTCAAAGGGAATCCCAGGAGCTGGAAACACTGTTTTCAGGGCAGTGTACTCCCCATGCCCCTCCCACATCCCAGCCCCCACTCCTCCTGGTCTGGCTGGCACATGGGTCTGGGAGGGCAGAGCTGGGGAATTTAGCAAGGGGGCCCAGAAACATGAGGCCAGAGCTTCCCCTGGGAAACCACTGTCCTGAGTGCATCTTCTCTGGCCCCATAGCCCTGCTTCTTGCATTGCTGCTCTGAATCCTGGAGCTGCATTCAGGGTATCGCAGGCTGGCAGCAACCAAACCCCAGGGCATGTCTGCAATTACACTCAATGCACTAATTGGGTGCCCTTTATGCAGTAGCGTAAGTGGCGCCTTTTTAATTTTACTCACCCGGGAGAAAAAAAAGGCGCCACCCGCTGCGGCGCTTTTACTGACGGGGCGGTGCTGCGAGTCTTCGGCGGTACTTCAGCGGTGGGCCCTTCACTCGCTCCGGGTGTCTTTGGCGGCACTGAAGCTTCATCGCCGAAATGCCGCCGAAGACCCGCGGAGCGAGTGAAGGTCCCACTGCCGAAGTACCGCGGAAGACCTGGAGCACCACCCCGTCAGTAAAAGCGCCGCAGCGGGTGGCGCCTTTTTTATTTTCTGCTCCCCCTGTTCCCTCCACCTGGCTACGCCCCCCCTGCCTTTATGTTTCCAAATGCTCTGGAAGCATTTGCTGGGCAAGAAGGACAGAGCGAAGGGCAGAGAGTATCTCCATTCCATAGAGATCCAGAGGGAGCAGCCTCTGTCCGTGCCTAACTTTTGGGAAAGGAATTCTTTGGCAATGTCTTTGTGCGGTATGAGTGTGTGAGCTTGTTAGCTGGATTGTGCACAGGGAGCCAAAGTCAGTGCGATTTTATGACCTCACTCTATTAATGCTTGGGAAGGGGGGCCTGGGGTGAACGATCATTTTAAAAATGTAAAAGCCCTTAAGAACACTTGTGTCTCCTCTGTCCTGTCTCTGCTTCTAGCCTCAGAAGGGGACCGTCAGGACGGCAGCTTGGCATTCAGGGTTTGCTGCCACAGTCCATCCTCCACCAGGGCAGCAGGGCCCCTCCAGCTGGAAGAGGCTTTCAGGGCAACAGAGGGAATCAAGGAATCCTTGCCATCATGGGGTTATTATGGCTGGCCAAGTTCATGCTAGGATGTACAGCACTTTTGTACATGGAACAAGCCCAGGGCCAATATGAAGGGGACTTTCAGACAGACAGATTTGCAGGCTATGAGGAAAGACAGCCAGCAAATAGAGTGAGAAGAAGAGGCCAAGACACTTTACGAGGGTATGTTTAATGTTCATTTATTTTTTATGGTACAGAACTTGGATTATTAATGTAGCACAGAGTCTGAAGACCAGACTTGCTTTTAAAACTGCCTTTTCTGTATTATGTGTGAGGTCAGCAAAAATTCTGCTCTGCAGCCTTTTCCAAAGCTCCCCTTAGGAGAACAAGCTGATTCCACAGGGGAATTCAGTGCCTGAGGGCACAAAGAGAGCTCCGTGTGTTACCCAGTCTCGCCCCTGTTGCAAACCTGAGCAGGGCACAGGAATCAGGCGAGGAGAAGTGATTACTCAGCTGCACTCCCTTGGGTCAGAGTGTCCCAGCAGCAGGGTATGGAGCTTTTCACGTCCAGCTCTCCAATGCCAGTCCAGACCTGGGGCTGTGTTGTCTGCAAGACCTTATTGTCTGGTGGCTGCTCTGGTCTGGTGGCATTGTGCAACCAGTTGGTGGTTCTGAGTGGAAAGGAACCCACGTCACAAATCTCATCCTAGTCATGGGCTCTTATTGGCAGGTTCATCCAAGGATCAAATGGGCTTGAAAACTGGCAGCCAGAGTGTGGGGCTCCAAGTGAGGAGGCCATTGTATGGGGAGCTGGTACTGCTGCCCATGCTGTAGCTGGGTTGTCAGCCTGGCACCTCCTGCCGTCACTACATGGACTCCAGTGTATTCTGAGTCTGCCTGTCTGGGAAAGCTTTCCTGTGTCAATGTGCAGAACTGGAGCAGCCCCCAGGCCATTCCAAAGACAATGTTCCCCCCATGCTTGCCTGGGAAGGCTTCTCTCATGGGTTCACTTTTTCTGAATGCAGTACCTTCGGCACAGACACGGTCACACAAGCAGCGCTTGAATTGGAGGGAGCTGGAGCACAGAGGCTAGCAATGGCAGCTGAGGACCAACAGCCAAGGGGGGGCCCTGTGGCTGGCTGTACTCATTCCTAGAGTTTAGACATCCATGGTCACTTGCTTGTGCTGCTTTTTGATTCTGAAAAGACGGACAGCAGCTATGGCGCTGCATTTGGAGTGGGTTCGTTTTTAAAAGTGAGCCACCAAAGGCAGCCCAGAGTTGCTCATTGCCACAGAAGGGCAGGAGTGCACTCCTCCCCTAGAAACACTCACACATTCAGACATTTTCCAGTGCGTCCGTCAGATAACTTGTTAACACTGCTGCTAATCATCGACAAGGGAGCTGGGGGAAGGGAGAGCGTGCAGGGCCATGTTTGAAAAGGAGGAAGATATCATGGAGTCCTGAGCCAAAGTCCCTCAAGAACTCAGATGTGGATTCCCAGAGCTATACACAAAGGATCACTGAGCCCAGGGTGATGGCTGGCTTTGCTGACACACTAACTGCAGCATTACCTTCTAACTCAGCATCTCATGGAGTGCTGTGCTGTACCTGAGAGGCGGCAACATGCTGTAGTGAGATGAGTTTTTATTTTGCCTTCATCCCGTGACCTCCGGGGACTTTACTAACATTCACCTGCCTCGCAGCACCCTGGGAGGGAAGGCACATGTTATTATTGATTGATTTAGGACAAAATGTTCAGAAGCACCTTCATACCGCCAAGGGAAAAAACAAAAAACTTCTTTGGTGGAGTTTAGCTCTTCAAGATTTTGATTTTGAAATTCAAAACATTTCAGGGGCTTCTAACAAAGTGGCTAATGCACTCTCCCATTAAAGTTTCCCAGAATCAACTGGTTAAAATCGTCCTTGAAATGTGAAAAATCTTGTAGTTTTTACATAATTAGTAGTATATGTAAAGGTGCATGTGTTTTATTCATCTGTTTATTCTAAAGTTTTAGAAAAAAATCACAGCCAGTGCGGTCCAACACTGTCTGAGATTTGGGGGGCATGTCATAAACAAATAGTTAAGGGTTAATACCTCTTTTATCTGTAAAGGGTTAAGAAGTTCACCTAGCCTAGCTAACACCTGACCAGAGGAACCAATGGGAGGACAAGATGGTTCAAAAGGAAGGAGGAAAATTCCCATTGTCTGAGTCAGTTTCACTTTTGATTGGAGTGGGAAAGCTCCAGAATTCAGCCTCTTATCAAGTAGTGAGTATTAGTGAAGGGAATAAATAGGTTTATGTTTATTTTCTTTTGTAACTTGTCTTGTGCAATTAGGGAATAATCAAATTGGGTATTCATTTGTGTAACTAAGTTTTTGTCCAGGGGAACATTCTCTGTGTTTTGAATCTGTTGTCTGTGAGAGTAGCTAGTATGCTAATCTCTCCCAGAGGGTTTTCTTTTACTTTTCTTTTCTTTAATTAAAAGTCTTATTTTTAAGAACCTGATTGATTTTTCCTTGTTTTTAGATCCAAGGGGGTTGGATCTGGATCCACCAGGAGTTGGTGGGGGGAAGGAGGGGAATGGTTAATTTCTCCTTGTTTTAAGATCCAAGGGGTTTGGATCGGTGTTCACCAGGGAATTGGTAAAGGAGTCTCTCAAGGCTACCCAGGGAAGGGAATCAGTACTTGGGAGTGATGGCAGCCAGATCAGATCTAAGCTGTTAATTGAGCTTAGGGGTTCACATGCAGGTCCCCACATCTCTACCCTAAAGTTCAGAGTGAGGAAGGAACCTTGACAGAAGCCAAGGGCCCATTTTCAAAAGTGACTTAGGAGCCTGAATCCCACTGACTTACAATGAGACTTCAGATCCTCCCTGCTTAAGTGACTTTTGAAAATGGAACTTAGACTCCAAGTCACCTGGAGGCTTTGGAAAATGTATTGGAGGGGCTCTCTGTCATTAAAGCTAGCAAACATCAAAATAAATATACTTATACCTATTTTTCAGTGGTTTGAACTATTAAGGCCACACAGTGAGGTTGTGGTAGCATCAGGGACAGAGCTGAGGGTTGTTGGCTCCCAGTCCCTTGCTGGGAGCACTGGACCACACAGCCATCTCTGTGAGTGTCTATTCCATTTTACTTAGTAATCTTTGAAGCTCTCTCTGTAGTATGAGAGAGGACCTGGTTAGGGTAAATGCCAGCACTGTTTAGAAAAGCATGTGGAACTGCAAATTAAGGAACTCAGACTGGGGAATCGTTATTTCTTGGTTTTCAGGCAAAATGATGCAGAATATAAAGATGTAAATAGCATTTTGGCAAACCAGAGAACATGTGGAACTTCTTCCCAAAGGCAGTTTCCAAGCTCTGCATCCAGTGACCCAAATCAAGTGTCTTGTTCCAGAGTCCCAGTTTCTCCTTCAGAATTGGGGATTGGTCTTGCTTTGAGCAGGGGGTTGGACTAGATGACCTCCTGAGATCCCTTCCAACCCTAATATTCTATGATTCTATGAATGTCCAGCTCTCTGACAGTCCAAGTCTTTAAGGTCATTTGTCTTTGCCAGTTTCATCAGAAGCATAGCTCTAAAACTGTCTGAGATCAGAAATGGACTAGAAAGCATCATCTCACTGGGTCTGGCAAATGGTTAGCGGAACCACTGTATGGGATTACATAGCTAAACTAAGACTGTACCAAAAGAGACTATCTAATTCAGTGTCCCATCTCCTACAATGGCCTCTTCCAGATTCTTCATAAGAAAGTGTCACCCCCAACACCTTCATTCTGTACCAGACAAATGTGCAACACTACAGCATGGGGGGAAATCTCTTCCTGACTCAGCTTTTGATCAATATATACCCTGAAGCATCAGGATTGATAACTGTTGCCATTTCTAACTGCAGATGCTATTCTTATTCAGAAGAATCAAATCTAGTTCGGAGTCATACTGATAACATAAGAATGGCCATACTGGGTCAGACCAATGGTCCATCTAGCCCAGTATCCTATCTCCTGACAGTGGCCAATGCCAGGTGTTTCAGAGGGAGTGAAGAGAACAGGCAATCATCCAGTGCTCCATCCCCTGTCATCCACTCCCAGTTTCTGGAAAACAGAGGCTAGGGACACCCAGAGGATGGGGTTGCATCCCTGACCATCTTGGCTAATAGCCATTGATGGACCTATCCACTTTGAACATATCTAGTTCTTTTTTTCAATTCAGTTACAGTTTTGGCCTTCACAACATCCCCTGACAACAAATTCCACAGGTTGACTGTGCATTGTGTGAAGAAATACTTCCTTTGGTTTGTTTTAAACCTGCTGCCTATTAATTTAATCTCATGACCCCTGGTTCTTATGTTATGTGAAGGAGTAAATAACACTTCCTTAGTTACTTTCTCCACATCGTTCACGATTTTATAGACTTCTTAGTCGTCTCTTTTCCAAGCTGAAAAGTCACAGTCTTTTTAATCTCTCCTTATACAGAAGCTGTCCCATACCATTAATCACTTTTGTTGCCCTTGTCCGTATCTTTTCCAATTCTAATATAGCTTTTTTGAGATGGGGTGACAAGAACTGCACTCAGTATTCAAGGTTTGGGCATACCATGGATTTATATAGAGGCATTATGATATTTTCAGTCTTATTATCTATCCCTTTCCTAATGGTTCCCAACATTCTGTTCACTTTTTTGACTGCCACTGTATATTGGGTAGATGTTTTCAGAGAACTATTCACAATGACTCCAAGATCTCTTTCTTGAGTGCTAACAGCTAATTTAGACCCCATCATTTTATATATATAGTTGAGATTATGTTTTCCAATGTGCATTACTTTGCATTTATCAGCATTGAATTTCATCTGCCATTTTGTTGCCCAGTCACCCAGTTTATTGAGATCCCTTTGTAACTCTTTGCAGTCTGCTTTGTAACTTATCGTAGGGTAAGGGCTGGTCTTCACTCAAACCTGCACCAAAACAACGACATTATTTAGTTTAGTTATTTTGGTGCAAGGGTGCATGCAGACCAGCCCTTAGAGCAAGGGAACAGACATTTGAGGGTCTTCAAGTGTTTTTTATGGGATAGGATAAAATAGGCCATGTGACTAGCCTGTTCTATACCATTACTCTCATTTGTTCTTGTAGCCTGCAACCTCTCATTCCTCTCCTTGCCAGACTGATCCTGTGAACACTTTCACAATGAGTAACTTTACTTACTTTAGTGGTCATAGAATCATAGAATATCAGGGTTGGAAGGGACCTCAGGAGGTATCTAGTCCAACCCCCTGCTCAAAGCAGGACCAATCCCCAACTAAATCATCCCAGCCAGGGCTTTGTCAAGCCTGACCTTAAAAACCTCTAAGGAAGGAGATTCCACCACCTCCCTAGGTAACTCATTCCAGTGCTTCACCACCCTCCTAGTGAAAAAGGTTTTCCTAGTATCCAACCTAGACCTCCCCCACTGCAATTTGAGACCATTACTCCTTGTGGTGTCATCTGCTACCACTGAGAACAGTCTAGATCCATCCTCTTTGGAACCCCCTTTCAGGTAGTTGAAAGCAGCTATGAAATCCCCCCTCATTCTTCTCTTCTGCAGACTAGTTCCCAGTTCCCTCAGCCTCTCCTCATAAATCATGTGCTCCAGCCCCCTGATCATTTTTGTTGCTCTCCACTGGACTCTTTCCAATTTTTACATATCTTTCTTGTAGTGTGGGGCCCAAAACTGGACACAATACTCCAGATGAGGCCTCACCAATGATGAATAGAGGGGAATGATCACGTCCCTCGATCTGCTGGCAATGCCCCTACTTATACAACCCAAAATGCTGTTATCCTTCTTAGCAATAAGGGCACACTCTTGACTCATATCCAGCTTCTCATCCACTGTAACCCCTAGGTCCTTTTCTGCAGAACTGCTGCCTAGCCCTTCAGTCCCTAGTCTGTAGCGGTGCATGGGATTCTTCCATCCTAAGTGCAGGACTCTGCACTTGTCCTTGTTGAACCTCATCAGATTTCTTTTGGCCCAATCCTCTAATTTGTCTAGGTCCCTCTGTATCCTGTCTCTATCCTCCGGCATATCTACCACTCCTCCCAGTTTAGTGTCATCTGCAAACTTGCTGAGGGTGCAGCCCACGCCATCCTCCAGATCATTAGTGAATCATTATTGTCCCTATAACACAACAAAGTGTGCAGGCCCATTCTGTTTACTCTCTCCTGTTATGGAAGTTGGCTGGTTGGAAAATGAGAAAATGCAGAAAATTTTGTTTTTTTAGCAAAAATGTTAATACCAAAAATTTTGGCTGAAAAATTAAATATTTTTATTCAGCTATTGGTGCGTCATGGGAGATGTAGTCCTGCTGTGGAGCCCAGCCCATTAAGGAGTGCGGGGAAAAGAGAAAACTGACTTTCAACCTCCATGAGACACTACAGCAACATCTCCAGAACAAAATATTTTGTTTTTCATCCAAAAATATTTCAGTTTTCAGGCCTTTATTTTTTTTTATGAAAATTCAGAATTTCCCATGGAAAGCAGATACTTGCCAGAAAAAAACACTTTTTTGTCAGGAAACAATTTCATCAGTGGAAAAATTTTGACCAATGCTGGTCCTGCACCATCAGAGCACTCTAACCATTTTGCTTGTATGAATTTTATAAACAATATTTTCCCTTTTTACATTACATTTCGCACTTTCCATCTGAAAGGATCGCAAAGCATTTTGTAAAGTTAACATACTGTTCGCAGGGTTCACTTCATCCATCACAGACATGCTGCTACCTCTGGGGTGGAACACAACAAGGGTAACAGTATACAGTGACAGTATAGGACACAAAGTGAAGCAACATACCTTATCCCAGGGAGTTTAGGGAAACAGGATGTAGTTACTTCTATCCTGGATTGGCAGGGAGAGGGACTAGATAACTTAATAGCTCTTCTCCATCTCTGACTTTTCTGAGTTGGAATTTGAACATGATACAGGGATTCTCCCCCAATTCTTCTGAAAAGTGCCCTGCGATTTGTAATGGCCCCAGGATTGCACCTCATTGGAAAACAGTACAGTACCTCCCATACAGCACAGTGGCCTTAGCAACATGCTAGAATGTTAACTGCAGGTGGGACATCCAAAGGCTCTGGAAGGTGCCCAACACTCATTAGCTTTTTAGATTCCTATCTCCCATAGGCTCTTTCAGAAATCCCACCGTACATGTTCACACAGAGGGAAGAGCTCTGCCTACTGGCTCCCCAGCTCTACTTCCTGTAGCCCAATGACTTCCCCTTGGAGGGCTCCCATAAAAGCCCTGATACAGCCCAGTACATCTTAGCTTGTGTGCTGTGATGCGGATTACACACCACAAGGTGGTGTGGCTGCTGTCTCAGTTCCTGATCTGCTCTCCCTTAGTACCAACTCACTTTGGGTGTGTCCACTCAGGAACTCGGTACTAGTACAAATACACAGGACTCTTCTGTGTCATAGGATTTAACGCAAGACACGTCCCTCTTATTATTCCCCCTCTGACCCATGCTAGTCCTCAATACCCAGCTCTATAGTCAACAGGGAATAGCTAAAAACAACTGAATCTAGAGTAGCTACATTAGAGGAGTCAGGGTGATTAGGGAATAGGGGGCCTGGCTGCAGAAATGCAGGAAAGGAGACAACTTATATTTCTCCTGGCAATGCAATATCGTGCTCTGTGCCCCCTCACAACTCTGCTTCACAAAGTTCCTCTCGCACAAGGAAAGACTCAGCAAAATAAATGAACCTCTGATTCACAAATTACTTTACAATACTAGCTAATAAAGCAAGAGGTGGCCATAAATCATTCCCAAAGCGGCACAGTCTGTCATAAAATTCCTTACAGTAGAAGACAATTTAATATGACTAACTCCTTCAGGAACAGCGCTTGACAAATCCATTTGCGATGCAGGATCTTAGAAGGATTATTACGTTAATGAACTATTTAATGGTTTTCAACAGCAAGAATGGGTTTAACAAGGGGGGAAGAAAGGGTCATTAGAGCGTCTGCAGCCCAGCTGAGCCCTGCACTGGAAATGCTCTTTCCTGTGAGCTAATGGCTGCTTCTTTTCACTTATCAGAATGAAGGATCAGCTACAGCCTTAATTCGAAAACTGCTAATTATGCCGTGGCTATTAGTTATCAAACAGGGTCTGAAATCAGTGACATCTCATGAAAGGAAGGGGCCATTTGGGGAGGAAAAGCATTTCTCAGAGCCCTGGATTCATTCTGATTGAAGAGAGAAGAAGGGTTCTTTACAGAAGGGTGCCACAGTGCCAAGGAAGCAAATGGAGAGAACCAGTGTCTGGGGGCACTGGCAAAGCTGGCATGGTCAGATGGCACTCAGAGACAAACAGCACACAGCCATGCAAGAGGATCAGGGGGTGCCTGACTCAGAGCAGCGCAGGTTGGAGCCCACCTGGAGGTAGCCCCAGGAGACTGGCGAGTTCACAAATTGCTTCCCTACACAATTTCTATTGGCATCTTCTGAGTCACCTCAGAAGGGAGGGAACGGGAGTGACTGGACTGCAAAGTGAATGCAGCGAGGGTCACCCGCGGCTGCTAGGCCTCCTGACCCTGATTCTGCCCCACGGCCCAGCCCCGCTCCCAGCCAAAGGGAGATGGTTGCAGCTCTTTGATGTAGGGCTGCTTGGCCCCAGCACAAGGCACAGCAGGAGGGGTCGTGGTGCTAGCAGAGACTTGGGCATAGCAGGGTTCAGCTCCATCATGCCGCCAGCTCACCCCGGTGCATTCCAAGTCCCCCCAGTACCCTTCTTACACTGCTGTAAGTGGCTGGTATGAGACATGCTTATGCCATCTTTGCCAGCTCCATAGCAGTGGCTCTCTGGCCGGTTCAAGGCCCATGTGCATGTAACGTTCAAACAGCACAAAGTGGCCTTACCAAAGCCAAGAATCTGGGCCCTTGAGCTTGAAAAAATCCTTGTGCACAAAGGCAATGTGATTGGTTAGGATACCGACTCCTCCAATGGAAGCCGAAGTGCATTCTTACTATTGCCTGCCCATGGCTACCTACGAGGGAGGCAGGGATGCAATTTGGGCAGTTTAAAGGAATCTGGGCTGTTGTAAAATGGGAAACATTGCCCTCTGTGCTTCTTTAGGTCCCGTTCCCACCTCCCTCACTTCCCCTCCGTGCACCAAGGTCCTATTCAGAAAACAGGGATAACGATATTTCCCTGCATCCCGGATGTCGCCAGAGACTTGTTCAATGCACGTAAAACCCAGTGAGAGGGACAGACTAGTGCTATCACTATGTAACTGGTCGGTCTCAAAATGTGATTGCAAATGGGGAATCATCATCTGTTGGGTGTGTTCTCAGTGGGGTCCAGCAGGGATCATTTTTGGACATCTGCTATTTAACATTTGTATTAATGACCTGGAAGAAAACCTCAAATCATCACTGGTAAAGTCTGCAGATGGCACAAAAGCTGGGGGAGTGGTAAATACTGAAGAGGATAGATTTCTGATACAGAGCGAAATGGATCATTTGGTAAACTGGGTGCAATCAAACCCTATATATTTTAATGAAGTTAAATATAAATGTATACATCGATCCCGGAAGTGCTTGCCATCGACGCCGGTACTCCTGCTCTGCGAGAGGAGTACGCGGAGTCGACGGGGGAGCCTGCCTGCCGCGTGTGGACCCGCGATAAGTTCGAACTAAGATACTTCGACTTCAGCTACATTATTCACGTAGCTGAAGTTGCGTATCTTAGTTCAAAGTGGGGGGTTAGTGTGGACCAGCCCTAAGGTGCCACAAGTACTCTTCGTTCATTGTGTAGACAGTTGATCTTGGACCTCTGAGTTAAACTGGTCTGTCTTGTTACCAGCAGCAAATGCAGAAGGCTCTTGCCTTATTTTGCCATATTTTGCATGGCAGACCTTTATCTGGATGGACATTAGTAGGTTGTGGGGGTTTTATTCAAACGTTTTAAGAACTGGTTTTGAAGTTTTGATTTGTTTCAGAGATTTAAGAAAAAACATATGGAAGAGTTAGTGGTACTACTTTCCAGATGATGCTCTTGTGAAATTCCTGGAAATACGTTACATTTTTAGTCTGTTTTCAAAGAAAAGTCCTCCTTGTGGTTGGTTCCTTTACTGATATATGGGTTTTTAACATAATTTTGCCCAAATCAAATTTGACTTTACTAACCCTTAATTGAAAAAGATCCATAAATGTACAAATCACTGAACAGAAAGGAAGCAAGCAGATTAACTGACACAGAGAGGGTGCAAAGCTAAAGGTTTTATAGAAACTCACTGCTAAAAAAAGCTGCACCATTAGTGTATTTGAACTGCGCACTAAGCAAAGCACTCTGAAGCCAAAAGCGAGTAAGGATTTTTAAAAAGATTTTTCTCTGCATTTTTCCTCATTCCTTTTATATTAAAAATATTTTCCCATTTTTTTAAATTATTTCACTCGCTCTCTTTAATCTTGATTTGCTGTTCAACTTGCTGAGGAGACAGACTTGACTTTCCGAGACAGTGTCTGTAACAATGAGATGTTGAAAAGAGTATTAAACAGAGGGGCTCATTGTGATGGGGATATAGTGATTAATCCTGCAAACACTTACTGTATACTGTAATCCCACTGGAAAGCCAGGACTATTCATAGGAGAAGAGTTGGTGGTCTTGGTGACTTATTACTGTTTACTTTATCGGTTTGTTCTAAAACCTCTTCTACTGACCCCTCAGTGTGGGACAGGACTTCCGCTTTGTCACACAAAAAGGATAGCTCTGAGTAGGGATCTCCCCCACATCCTCTGCAGTGAAGACCAGGGCAAAAAATTCATTTAGCTTTTCTGCAATGGCCTTGTCTTCCTTGAGTGCTCCTTTAATACCTTCATTGTCTAGTGGCCCCACTGCCCCTTTGGCAGGCTTCCTGCTTCCAACGTACTTCCAATGTAGTCTAGTTGTAATCAGAACTACCAAAGTCAGTCCCAAAGTATGTCTAATTGTCTAGATTTTTCCCCTGTTGAATAGTTAGAGAGTACAATCTGCATATAACTCATCACAGGATCCTTGATAGTCAGGATTATCTGAGCACCTGACTGCTGTCAGGGACTTTTGGTGGGTTAGTTTTTTACTGCTACATCTGCTTATGTAATCCGAATAGTTCTGAGGTAGGTGTTAGAACTCGGTTTTCTTGAAGGTAGAGGTCTAGCTGCTGGAAGAGAATCTGAAGTTGCTGAAATCTAAATCTCTTAACCACATCTCAAAAACTTTTCAGCACAATCTTATTCAAACACTCTCTAGAGCAGTGGCCAACCACATTTTGGTGGCTCTCATTTTAGTCTTTTGGTTTATGAAGCCTTATTGGTAGCCACCAAACTAGAAGAGTTTACAGGTCCAATTCATCTATCACATCCTCCAGACTTGCCTCAGTATGACTCAGCTAATGTCATTGTAGTTAATCCTATTTACACTGGGGTAAGCGAGTGGAGAATCAGGCCCTGTGGCTTTCCCGGAAGCCTTGTTTTCAGGGTCTATAAGACATATTTGTTCTGTAGTAAAGTAGAAGGAATATTTTCCATTTTGCCATCACGCACGCTGTTATGTCCAGACTTCTGGTGATTGCAATTTTCAGATCTGCACCCAGGCTCCAGGAGAGCACAGTGCCATTATCTTGGGATTCAGCTCCCATGGCCAAGCAGGAGAACTGGACAATAATATTCCATCAAAAGTGTTTTTCATGGAAAATTGGTGTTTGACAAAATGCAAGTTTTCATGAAAAGTCTCTGTTTTCATTGGAAATTTCATTTTTTCTTTGAAAAATTGAATGTGTGAAAATGAAAATAGTTCAGTTTGGGAAAGCTGCTGCAATGCCTCATGGGATTTGTAGTTTGGTTCCCTCATCTGCCCATTCTCTACGGGGCAAGGCTCCCTGGTGGACTACATCTCCCATGTTCCACCCTCACCAGAAATTCCCATGGTACACTCCCTCCACTGCCAAGATTATTTTGGATTTCAGACATTTTTAGGTGTAGGATGAACTTTTTTTGTATTTGAATTTCTGCCAAAAAAAAAATCAGAATTTTCTGTGGAGGAAAATAAATGTGTTTTTTACCTGCTCTACTGAAGGCGTCCACAGAACCTGGAGGCTTTAGCTTGGGCCTGGGTAGAACTCCTCACCCCTTAGAAACAACTAGCACATCATCCGGGGCAAGCACCAGCAGAAGAGTCAATGTGCCAAGGCAAACAGCCTGAGGAAGAGCGATGCGGCCTGGTGGAGAGCACCGAGACGCATTGTCCCTCACTCCCAGCCTTGCCTGCTCCCGCTTGTAGGGTTACCATATTTAAAAAATAAAAAAAGAGGACACTCCACGGGGCCCTGGCCCTGCCCCTTTCCCACCCCCACCCCCAGCCCCCCGCCCCAACTCCGCCCCTTCCCCGCCCTTTCCCCAAAGTCCCCGCCCTAACTCCCCCTCCTCCCTCCCAGCCACAGGAAAAGGGCTGCCGAAGCGCTACCGGCTTCATGGTTTGC